>NC_090336.1:66313249-66545749 GCF_035084215.1 Heptranchias perlo | reverse complement strand
GCATCATACTCAACACAGATTATTGCTTACAGATTCATTTCTGGTCCATTTCAGATTCATTACAGTTACATTACAGCAATTTGAAATTTTACATTCTGCCCGAGGGGGTTTTTCCCTGATTGCAGCCCCCTCGGTTTACAATGTCGGGAAGGCTCTAAACGGTTGCCTTTCCCCACAGGGCCTTTGCGGCGGCCGCACCCATCCTCAGTGCGTCCCTCAGCACGTAGTCCTGGACCTTGGAATGTGCCAGTCTGCAACACTCGGTCGAGGACAGCTCCTTGTGCTGGAAGACCAGCAAGTTTCGGGCAGACCAAAGGGCGTCTTTCACCGAGTTGATGGTCTTCCAGCAGCAGCCGATGTCCGTCTCAGTGTGCGTCCCCGGGAACAGCCCGTAGAGCACAGAAACCTGTGTTACGGAACTGCTCGGGACGAACCTGGACAGATACCACTGCATCTCTCTCCAGACCTTCTTTGCAAAGGCACATTCCATAAGGAGATGGGTGACGGTCTCGTCTCCACCGCAGCCTCCTCTGGGACAGCGCGCGGTGGCGCTGAGAGCCCGGGAGTGCATGAAGGATCTGACGGGAAGGGCCCTTCTCACCACCAGCCAAGCTAGGTCTTGGTGCTTGTTTGAAAGCTCTGGCGATGAGGCGTTCTGCCAAATGACATTGACAGTCTGCTCGGGGAACCAACCGACAGGATCCACCATCTCCTTTTCCCGCAGGGTCTCGAGGACGTTACGTGCGGACCACTTGCTGATCGCCTTGTGGTCAAAGGTGTTTTCCTGCACAAACCTTTCCACGCAGGACAGGTGGGGCGGAACGGTCCAACTGGACGGAGCGTTCCGTGGCAGCGTGGCCAGGCCCATCCTTCTCAACACCGGGGACAGGTAGAACCTCAGCACGTAGTGACACTTTGTGTTTGCGTACTGAGGGTCTATGCACAGCTTGATGCAGCCGCACACAAAGGTGGCCATCAGGATGAGGGCCACGTTGGGCACGCCTTTCCCCCCTTTCTCTGGAGATTTGTACATCGTGACCCTGCGGACACGGTCCATTTTTGATCTCCAGACAAAGTGGAAGATGGCTCGGGTGACTGTCGCGGCGCAGGAGCGAGGTATGGGCCAGACCTGCGCCACGTACAGCAACACCGAGAGCACCTCGCACCTGATGACCAGGTTCTTGCCCACGATCGAGAGGGATCGTTGATCCCACAGTCCCAGTTTCTGCTTAACCTTGGAGATACGCTCCTCCCAGTTTTTGGTGCACGCCCCGGCCCCCCCGAACCAGATCCCCAGCACCTTCAGGTAATCCGACCTGACGGTGAAGGGGACAAAGGATCGGTCGGTCCAGTTCCCAAAGAACATGGCCTCGCTCTTGCTACGATTTACCCTGGCCCCCGAGGCCAGTTCGAACTGGTCGCAGATGCTCATCAATCTGCGGACCGACAGCTGATCCGAGCAAAAGACGGCGACGTCATCCATGTACAGGGAGGCCTTGACCTGAGTGCCTCCGCTGCCTGGGATCGTCACCCCTCTTATGCCCGCATCCCTCCTGATGGACTCGGCAAAGGGTTCGATGCAACACACGAACAAGACGGAGGAGAGAGGACAGCCCTGCCTGACTCCAGATTTGATCGGAAAGCTTTCTGATTCCCACCCGTTGATTGAAACTGCGCTACTGATGTTTGTGTAGAGCAGTTGGATCCAATTTCGGATTCCCTCCCCAAACCCCATTTTGGAGAGCACGTCCATCATGTACGTGTGGGATATTCTGTCAAAGGCCTTCTCCTGGTCCAGGCTAATCAGGCAGGTGTTCACCCCCCTGTCCTGTACGTAGGCAATCGTATCCCTGAGTAGCGCCAGGCTGTCAGAGATCTTCCTGCCGGGTACGGCGCAGGTCTGATCGGGGTGGATCACCACCTCCAGGGCTGACTTGACCCGATTGGCGATGACCTTGGACAGAATTTTGTAGTCCACGTTAAGTAGTGAGATGGGTCGCCAATTTTTGATTTCTTCCCTCTCCCCCTTCTGTTTGTAGATGAGGGTGATGATGCCTTTCCTCATGGAGTCTGACATGCTGCCTGCCAGAAGCATACCCCCGTACACTTCCAGCAGGTCTGGGCCTATCCAGTCCCACAGAGCCGAGTACAACTCCATCGGTAAGCCGTCGCTTCCGGGAGTCTTACTCTTCTCGAAGGATCGGACGGCCTTTGTCAGTTCGTCCAGAGTTAGCGGGTGATCCAGACTCTCCCGCTTGCTGTCGTCTAGAACCTCCGTGATAGACGACAAGAAGGAGTGGGAGGCCGCGCTGTCTGTGGGCTTCGCGTCGTACAGTCCGGCATAAAAGGATTTGCAGATCCTCAGTATGTCGGGCTGCGAGGACGTGACCGAGCCGTTCTCTTCCTTCAGGCTGCTGATCACAGAGCTCTCTCTGTGCACCTTTTGGAAGAAGAAGCGCGAGCAAGTCTCGTCCTGCTCCACGGAGCGGACTCTGGACCGGAAGATGATCTTGGAGGCCTCGGAGGCAAAGAGCGAGGCTTGCTGGTCCTTCACCTCTCTGAGTTCCTCCCCGACATCGATCCCCATCGACTGCAGCAGGAGAAGATTCTGCATGCTTTTCTGGAGTCGGGACGTTTCCCTCTGCCTCTCTCTCGCCTTCTGAACACCTTTGAGGATGAAGAACCTCTTGATGTTCGCCTTGATGGCTTCCCACCAGTGCACTGGGGAATCAAAGAGGGGTTTTACGGTTCTCCAACCTTTGTAATCCCTCGTCAGTTCCTCAATGTTTCCCGGGGTCAACAGTTTCACGTTCAGCTTCCATGTCCCCCTGCCCACTCTCTGATCGTCCTGTAGGTGACAGTCGGCCAGGAGGAGGCAGTGGTCAGAGAAGAACACCGGTGTGACCTTGGTGGATCTGACCTTGAGCTTCGGGGATACAAACAGGAAGTCTATTCTGGAACGGACGGACCCGTCTGGTCTGGACCAGGTGTATTGACGCGCCGCTCCGTCTGCAGGGTTGCTGAAGACGTCGCACAGCTTGGCGTCTTTCACCGCTTCCATCAGGAGTTTGGACGTGGCGTCCAGTTTGCTGTCGGCTCTGCCGGATCGTCCAGCCGCATCGATGATGCAGTTGAAGTCACCGCCGAGAATGACCGGCTTGGACGTCGCCAGCAGCAGTGGGAGCTGCTGGAAGACGGCCAGCCGCTCGTCCTTCAGAGCCGGGGCGTACACGTTGATCAGCCGGAGCGGAGCGTTTTTGTACTTTACGTCTGCTACGAGGAGACGGCCCCCCACCACCTCCTTTACTTCGGTGATGGTGAAGTTGCCCCCCCGCAGCAGAATCCCCAGGCCGGAGGCACGGTTATCGTTGCCTCCCGACCAGATAGACGGCCCGTGGGCCCAGCGCTGCGACCATTGCCTGTAATTGCTGAGATGCGGCAGGCCGCACTCCTGTAAGAACAGCAGGTCGCTCTTGACCTTGGCCAGGTAGTCCAAGGTCGACACACATCGCGTAGTGCTTTTAACGCTACGCACGTTAATGGATGCGACTTTCAGACCCATTTTAACAAATGTTTAAAGTCTCACCCGTCAGTCCGTTTGCTGTTTCCAGCTCTTGGCCGTGTTTCTGCATATAGGTGATCTGTGTAAAGTGTTCCACGATCCCTGAGCTGAGGTACGAGTTCTGTTCTGCCTCAGAGAGGGGGTCGTCGTCCCGCCGGGGTGACATCGGCGGCCTGGTGTCGGGTGAAGAGTCCGTGCGATCCTCGATCGGTTGGGGCTCCTCGTTGTCGCTTCTCCCGGTTTCCCGGAGCTGGTCTTCGCTCTCTGCGGTGCTGCTCCCGGTGTCTCGGAGCTGGTGTGCGCTGGGCACTACGATGCTGCCGGCTTCCCGGAGCTGGAGGGCACTGGAGGCGTTGTCGCTCCCAGTGTTCTGGAGATGGGGGGTGCCGATCGCATCGGGGTCACCTTGGGTATTTTGCCGCTTTGGGTGGGACGGCTGACCACTTCGCTCCTGTCGTCCCTCCTCGTCAGACTCGGGGTAGTCGTTGCAGTCCGACTGCGACTCGAGTGCTCTTTTGGCCCCTGGTGTAGTGTCGGCAGGGGCTTGTTTCCTTTTCTCTGGCTTCTTCTTTTTGGTTTTATTGACCACCAGCTGCCATCCTCCCTCTGCTGCCTCCTCGTCCATGGACTCTGTCATCTGTTGAGGAGGCTCGGAGCTGGGTGTCGGGGTCTGGCAGTTTTCGGCTTGACCCTTTCCTCGTTCATTGTTTTCCTGGGCTAGGGTCTTCTTGGAGGAGGTCGCGGCCGGGCGCTGACTCTTGGCCTTCTTTGGGGCATCCTTGCTTGTTTCCCCCTCCTCCTCCGCTGTGTTGTTCTTGGCCGCCTGGGCGTAGCTGAGGTTGCGTTCGGGGCAGACCCTGTAGAGATGGCCTTCCAGCCCGCACAGGTTGCAGCGCTTGCTCTCCTTGCAGTCCTTAGTCTGGTGTCCTTCCTGTTTGCAGTTCTTGCAGATGGTTGCAGTGCAGGTGTTCGCCAAATGGCCGGATTTGCCGCAGGTGCGACAGACTCTGGGCTGCCCCACATACGTGATGTATCCTCGACTTCCTCCGATGGCGAAGCTGGAGGGAGGGTGGACGATGTTGCCGTGGGCGTCCAGTCTCAACGTTGCCGTGACTTCCCTCTTGCTGGTCCAGATCCCAAACTGGTCGGTGACGTCGACGCTGTTCTGCGCCCTGTCGACGTATCTGGCGAGGAACGTCAGCACATCGGCGACCGGGACGTGTGGGTTGTACATGTGTACAATCAGCTTGCGATTCCTCTGCGTTGGGAGGGTGAAAAGCGGCTCCGCAGTGAGCATGGCCAGCAGTCCGACGCTCCCCTTCTCCTTGAAGACTTGAAGAAGCTTCTGGCATCCAGCGACGGTCTTGAAGGTGACGTCAAAATGTCCACTTCGAGGGAAATCCTGGAGGCAGAAGATGTCCGTCGCTTTGAATCCACAGCAGTCGAGCAGAACGCGCTTGACGAAAAGCTCCCGATCCACCGGCGAAACACATTCGACTGTCGTTACCGTCACCCTGACGGTGTTTGGCACACCATGGCCGACTGCCCGGGTGCCCTTCCCTGCCATTGCAGTGTTGGTGTGGTCCTTATGCAAATTTAGGGGCGGAGCCAGCACACAAACGACCAATCACAGCAAAGTCCGCACTTTGCGAGCGCACGAGGTCGCGGCCAGCGTTCCAGTCCGCTCAGATCCAAATAAGCCCGAAAAGGAACACACTTGATCTTAGCCAAAAGGCCGAGAAGCGATACCGCGCTCGATGCGAATTGATCTTGGGTCCTGTTTGCCCTCCTTCTTTTTTCTCTGCCTGACTGTGTTTAAAGCAGTCTCGCAGCACTGCCGTTCTGGGCACATTTTTGCCACCGTTTCTAATTGCAACAGTGGATCAGTTGAAAGAAGTTGCCGTTTTCTCCTTTCTTGCTCGGATTGCGTGACAGATTGGTAACTTTGCCAGTAGGCCACCAATCAGATGGGAGAGGGTTGGGTCTCAACGGACCTACGTCACTCATTCTCCGTCACTAACGAACTGCCGTGGAAGGAAACCTCTTTAAGGTAAACTAGGGACGTGACGTGACGTGTCTCACAGTGAGTGAGTGAGTGAGTGAGTGAGTGAGATTGCAACAGACAATCGAGAAAGAGGTGAGGTGCTGACAATCAGCAGCTCGTGTTTAAACATTCCTTCCACAGCAGGCAAGACCAATCAAAAGAAAATACTGCAGATGCTGGCTCTGGCTCGGCTGGCTGGCTGGCTGGCTGGCTGGAGATGGGAAATAAAAAGACAAGACGTGTTAATGGCTGGGTTAACTGTCGCAAGCAACAAGGCGTTAATGTTTCAGGAGTGCCGATTGCAATTGAAAGCTGTCTCTCAAGCTGCTCCTCCCCCGAAAGAAACGAGGCGTTAATGTTTCGGAAGTGCCGATTGAAAGCTGTCTCTCAAGCTGCTCCCTCACTGGGCCCTGTCCGTTGTCATGTTAATGGCTGGGTTAACTGTCGCAAGCAACAAGGCGTTAATGTTTCAGGAGTGCCGATTGCAATTGAAAGCTGTCTCTCAAGCTGCTCCTCCCCCGAAAGAAACGAGGCGTTAATGTTTCGGAAGTGCCGATTGAAAGCTGTCTCTCAAGCTGCTCCCTCACTGGGCCCTGTCCGTTGTCATGTTAATGGCTGGGTTAACTGTCGCAAGCAACAAGGCGTTAATGTTTCAGGAGTGCCGATTGCAATTGAAAGCTGTCTCTCAAGCTGGACGTCCAGTTATTTTGCAGTTTCAATTATATCGCTGGCTGCGTGCGTGCGTGCGAGCGGCACTCAGCCCAGGAGAAGAAAAAGATACCACTGAGCTGAAAAAGTCAGTGCAATATATATGCTTTATTCTCACTAATAACACATACACACACACACACATGTACAGACAGAGACGCTGGGAACGAGCTGTTTTTCTTTTTGAATATCTCCCCACAGGGAGGTGCACCGTTCCCAGAGACACTGCAATACTGGGTCGATGCGTGGAGTGGACGGAGCAAGCCCCTATTCCATCTCCCTGTTCCAAAAATCAATTTAATATATGGTCCCCAGATAGGGGACGTATCAGATATTAAACTGATAAGAACAGATTTTTTTTTTTTTCCAAAAAATATACTTTATTCATAAAAATTTGCAGCAGTACATACAAAACAGTTGTCATATCACTTTCCAAACGTACACAATACAGATTATACAATTTGCAGGTTACGTTAAGTGCAGTACAATGAAAACATTGGACATCATTACAGTTCATGACACTCTCGGGTGTCTCATTGCATCATACTCAACACAGATTATTGCTTACAGATTCATTTCTGGTCCATTTCAGATTCATTACAGTTACATTACAGCAATTTGAATTTTACATTCTGCCCGAGGGGGTTTTTCCCTGATTGCAGCCCCTCGGTTTACAATGGCGGGAAGGCTCTAAATGGTTGCCTTTCCCCACAGGGCCTTTGCGGCGGCCGCACCCATCCTCAGTGCGTCCCTCAGCACGTAGTCCTGGACCTTGGAATGTGCCAGTCTGCAACACTCGGTCGAGGACAGCTCCTTGTGCTGGAAGACCAGCAAGTTTCGGGCAGACCAAAGGGCGTCTTTCACCGAGTTGATGGTCTTCCAGCAGCAGCCGATGTCCGTCTCAGTGTGCGTCCCCGGGAACAGCCCGTAGAGCACAGAAACCTGTGTTACGGAACTGCTCGGGACGAACCTGGACAGATACCACTGCATCTCTCTCCAGACCTTCTTTGCAAAGGCACATTCCATAAGGAGATGGGTGACGGTCTCGTCTCCACCGCAGCCTCCTCTGGGACAGCGCGCGGTGGCGCTGAGAGCCCGGGAGTGCATGAAGGATCTGACGGGAAGGGCCCTTCTCACCACCAGCCAAGCTAGGTCTTGGTGCTTGTTTGAAAGCTCTGGCGATGAGGCGTTCTGCCAAATGACATTGACAGTCTGCTCGGGGAACCAACCGACAGGATCCACCATCTCCTTTTCCCGCAGGGTCTCGAGGACGTTACGTGCGGACCACTTGCTGATCGCCTTGTGGTCAAAGGTGTTTTCCTGCACAAACCTTTCCACGCAGGACAGGTGGGGCGGAACGGTCCAACTGGACGGAGCGTTCCGTGGCAGCGTGGCCAGGCCCATCCTTCTCAACACCGGGGACAGGTAGAACCTCAGCACGTAGTGACACTTTGTGTTTGCGTACTGAGGGTCTATGCACAGCTTGATGCAGCCGCACACAAAGGTGGCCATCAGGATGAGGGCCACGTTGGGCACGCCTTTCCCCCCTTTCTCTGGAGATTTGTACATCGTGACCCTGCGGACACGGTCCATTTTTGATCTCCAGACAAAGTGGAAGATGGCTCGGGTGACTGTCGCGGCGCAGGAGCGAGGTATGGGCCAGACCTGCGCCACGTACAGCAACACCGAGAGCACCTCGCACCTGATGACCAGGTTCTTGCCCACGATCGAGAGGGATCGTTGATCCCACAGTCCCAGTTTCTGCTTAACCTTGGAGATACGCTCCTCCCAGTTTTTGGTGCACGCCCCGGCCCCCCCGAACCAGATCCCCAGCACCTTCAGGTAATCCGACCTGACGGTGAAGGGGACAAAGGATCGGTCGGTCCAGTTCCCAAAGAACATGGCCTCGCTCTTGCTACGATTTACCCTGGCCCCCGAGGCCAGTTCGAACTGGTCGCAGATGCTCATCAATCTGCGGACCGACAGCTGATCCGAGCAAAAGACGGCGACGTCATCCATGTACAGGGAGGCCTTGACCTGAGTGCCTCCGCTGCCTGGGATCGTCACCCCTCTTATGCCCGCATCCCTCCTGATGGACTCGGCAAAGGGTTCGATGCAACACACGAACAAGACGGAGGAGAGAGGACAGCCCTGCCTGACTCCAGATTTGATCGGAAAGCTTTCTGATTCCCACCCGTTGATTGAAACTGCGCTACTGATGTTTGTGTAGAGCAGTTGGATCCAATTTCGGATTCCCTCCCCAAACCCCATTTTGGAGAGCACGTCCATCATGTACGTGTGGGATATTCTGTCAAAGGCCTTCTCCTGGTCCAGGCTAATCAGGCAGGTGTTCACCCCCCTGTCCTGTACGTAGGCAATCGTATCCCTGAGTAGCGCCAGGCTGTCAGAGATCTTCCTGCCGGGTACGGCGCAGGTCTGATCGGGGTGGATCACCACCTCCAGGGCTGACTTGACCCGATTGGCGATGACCTTGGACAGAATTTTGTAGTCCACGTTAAGTAGTGAGATGGGTCGCCAATTTTTGATTTCTTCCCTCTCCCCCTTCTGTTTGTAGATGAGGGTGATGATGCCTTTCCTCATGGAGTCTGACATGCTGCCTGCCAGAAGCATACCCCCGTACACTTCCAGCAGGTCTGGGCCTATCCAGTCCCACAGAGCCGAGTACAACTCCATCGGTAAGCCGTCGCTTCCGGGAGTCTTACTCTTCTCGAAGGATCGGACGGCCTTTGTCAGTTCGTCCAGAGTTAGCGGGTGATCCAGACTCTCCCGCTTGCTGTCGTCTAGAACCTCCGTGATAGACGACAAGAAGGAGTGGGAGGCCGCGCTGTCTGTGGGCTTCGCGTCGTACAGTCCGGCATAAAAGGATTTGCAGATCCTCAGTATGTCGGGCTGCGAGGACGTGACCGAGCCGTTCTCTTCCTTCAGGCTGCTGATCACAGAGCTCTCTCTGTGCACCTTTTGGAAGAAGAAGCGCGAGCAAGTCTCGTCCTGCTCCACGGAGCGGACTCTGGACCGGAAGATGATCTTGGAGGCCTCGGAGGCAAAGAGCGAGGCTTGCTGGTCCTTCACCTCTCTGAGTTCCTCCCCGACATCGATCCCCATCGACTGCAGCAGGAGAAGATTCTGCATGCTTTTCTGGAGTCGGGACGTTTCCCTCTGCCTCTCTCTCGCCTTCTGAACACCTTTGAGGATGAAGAACCTCTTGATGTTCGCCTTGATGGCTTCCCACCAGTGCACTGGGGAATCAAAGAGGGGTTTTACGGTTCTCCAACCTTTGTAATCCCTCGTCAGTTCCTCAATGTTTCCCGGGGTCAACAGTTTCACGTTCAGCTTCCATGTCCCCCTGCCCACTCTCTGATCGTCCTGTAGGTGACAGTCGGCCAGGAGGAGGCAGTGGTCAGAGAAGAACACCGGTGTGACCTTGGTGGATCTGACCTTGAGCTTCGGGGATACAAACAGGAAGTCTATCCTGGAACGGACGGACCCGTCTGGTCTGGACCAGGTGTATTGACGCGCCGCTCCGTCTGCAGGGTTGCTGAAGACGTCGCACAGCTTGGCGTCTTTCACCGCTTCCATCAGGAGTTTGGACGTGGCATCCAGTTTGCTGTCGGCTCTGCCGGATCGTCCAGCCGCATCGATGATGCAGTTGAAGTCACCGCCGAGAATGACCGGCTTGGACGTCGCCAGCAGCAGTGGGAGCTGCTGGAAGACGGCCAGCCGCTCGTCCTTCAGAGCCGGGGCGTACACGTTGATCAGCCGGAGCGGAGCGTTTTTGTACTTTACGTCTGCTACGAGGAGACGGCCCCCCACCACCTCCTTTACTTCGGTGATGGTGAAGTTGCCCCCCCGCAGCAGAATCCCCAGGCCGGAGGCACGGTTATCGTTGCCTCCCGACCAGATAGACGGCCCGTGGGCCCAGCGCTGCGACCATTGCCTGTAATTGCTGAGATGCGGCAGGCCGCACTCCTGTAAGAACAGCAGGTCGCTCTTGACCTTGGCCAGGTAGTCCAAGGTCGACACACATCGCGTAGTGCTTTTAACGCTACGCACGTTAATGGATGCGACTTTCAGACCCATTTTAACAAATGTTTAAAGTCTCACCCGTCAGTCCGTTTGCTGTTTCCAGCTCTTGGCCGTGTTTCTGCATATAGGTGATCTGTGTAAAGTGTTCCACGATCCCTGAGCTGAGGTACGAGTTCTGTTCTGCCTCAGAGAGGGGGTCGTCGTCCCGCCGGGGTGACATCGGCGGCCTGGTGTCGGGTGAAGAGTCCGTGCGATCCTCGATCGGTTGGGGCTCCTCGTTGTCGCTTCTCCCGGTTTCCCGGAGCTGGTCTTCGCTCTCTGCGGTGCTGCTCCCGGTGTCTCGGAGCTGGTGTGCGCTGGGCACTACGATGCTGCCGGCTTCCCGGAGCTGGAGGGCACTGGAGGCGTTGTCGCTCCCAGTGTTCTGGAGATGGGGGGTGCCGATCGCATCGGGGTCACCTTGGGTATTTTGCCGCTTTGGGTGGGACGGCTGACCACTTCGCTCCTGTCGTCCCTCCTCGTCAGACTCGGGGTAGTCGTTGCAGTCCGACTGCGACTCGAGTGCTCTTTTGGCCCCTGGTGTAGTGTCGGCAGGGGCTTGTTTCCTTTTCTCTGGCTTCTTCTTTTTGGTTTTATTGACCACCAGCTGCCATCCTCCCTCTGCTGCCTCCTCGTCCATGGACTCTGTCATCTGTTGAGGAGGCTCGGAGCTGGGTGTCGGGGTCTGGCAGTTTTCGGCTTGACCCTTTCCTCGTTCATTGTTTTCCTGGGCTAGGGTCTTCTTGGAGGAGGTCGCGGCCGGGCGCTGACTCTTGGCCTTCTTTGGGGCATCCTTGCTTGTTTCCCCCTCCTCCTCCGCTGTGTTGTTCTTGGCCGCCTGGGCGTAGCTGAGGTTGCGTTCGGGGCAGACCCTGTAGAGATGGCCTTCCAGCCCGCACAGGTTGCAGCGCTTGCTCTCCTTGCAGTCCTTAGTCTGGTGTCCTTCCTGTTTGCAGTTCTTGCAGATGGTTGCAGTGCAGGTGTTCGCCAAATGGCCGGATTTGCCGCAGGTGCGACAGACTCTGGGCTGCCCCACGTACGTGATGTATCCTCGACTTCCTCCGATGGCGAAGCTGGAGGGAGGGTGGACGATGTTGCCGTGGGCGTCCAGTCTCAACGTTGCCGTGACTTCCCTCTTGCTGGTCCAGATCCCAAACTGGTCGGTGACGTCGACGCTGTTCTGCGCCCTGTCGACGTATCTGGCGAGGAACGTCAGCACATCGGCGACCGGGACGTGTGGGTTGTACATGTGTACAATCAGCTTGCGATTCCTCTGCGTTGGGAGGGTGAAAAGCGGCTCCGCAGTGAGCATGGCCAGCAGTCCGACGCTCCCCTTCTCCTTGAAGACTTGAAGAAGCTTCTGGCATCCAGCGACGGTCTTGAAGGTGACGTCAAAATGTCCGCTTCGAGGGAAATCCTGGAGGCAGAAGATGTCCGTCGCTTTGAATCCACAGCAGTCGAGCAGAACGCGCTTGACGAAAAGCTCCCGATCCACCGGCGAAACACATTCGACTGTCGTTACCGTCACCCTGACGGTGTTTGGCACACCATGGCCGACTGCCCGGGTGCCCTTCCCTGCCATTGCAGTGTTGGTGTGGTCCTTATGCAAATTTAGGGGCGGAGCCAGCACACAAACGACCAATCACAGCAAAGTCCGCACTTTGCGAGCGCACGAGGTCGCGGCCAGCGTTCCAGTCCGCTCAGATCCAAATAAGCCCGAAAAGGAACACACTTGATCTTAGCCAAAAGGCCGAGAAGCGATACCGCGCTCGATGCGAATTGATCTTGGGTCCTGTTTGCCCTCCTTCTTTTTTCTCTGCCTGACTGTGTTTAAAGCAGTCTCGCAGCACTGCCGTTCTGGGCACATTTTTGCCACCGTTTCTAATTGCAACAGTGGATCAGTTGAAAGAAGTTGCCGTTTTCTCCTTTCTTGCTCGGATTGCGTGACAGATTGGTAACTTTGCCAGTAGGCCACCAATCAGATGGGAGAGGGTTGGGTCTCAACGGACCTACGTCACTCATTCTCCGTCACTAACGAACTGCCGTGGAAGGAAACCTCTTTAAGGTAAACTAGGGACGTGACGTGACGTGTCTCACAGTGAGTGAGTGAGTGAGTGAGTGAGTGAGATTGCAACAGACAATCGAGAAAGAGGTGAGGTGCTGACAATCAGCAGCTCGTGTTTAAACATTCCTTCCACAGCAGGCAAGACCAATCAAAAGAAAATACTGCAGATGCTGGCTCTGGCTCGGCTGCCTGGCTGGCTGGCTGGCTGGAGATGGGAAATAAAAAGACAAGACGTGTTAATGGCTGGGTTAACTGTCGCAAGCAACAAGGCGTTAATGTTTCAGGAGTGCCGATTGCAATTGAAAGCTGTCTCTCAAGCTGCTCCTCCCCCGAAAGAAACGAGGCGTTAATGTTTCGGAAGTGCCGATTGAAAGCTGTCTCTCAAGCTGCTCCCTCACTGGGCCCTGTCCGTTGTCATGTTAATGGCTGGGTTAACTGTCGCAAGCAACAAGGCGTTAATGTTTCAGGAGTGCCGATTGCAATTGAAAGCTGTCTCTCAAGCTGCTCCTCCCCCGAAAGAAACGAGGCGTTAATGTTTCGGAAGTGCCGATTGAAAGCTGTCTCTCAAGCTGCTCCCTCACTGGGCCCTGTCCGTTGTCATGTTAATGGCTGGGTTAACTGTCGCAAGCAACAAGGCGTTAATGTTTCAGGAGTGCCGATTGCAATTGAAAGCTGTCTCTCAAGCTGGACGTCCAGTTATTTTGCAGTTTCAATTATATCGCTGGCTGCGTGCGTGCGTGCGAGCGGCACTCAGCCCAGGAGAAGAAAAAGATACCACTGAGCTGAAAAAGTCAGTGCAATATATATGCTTTATTCTCACTAATAACACATACACACACACACACATGTACAGACAGAGACGCTGGGAACGAGCTGTTTTTCTTTTTGAATATCTCCCCACAGGGAGGTGCACCGTTCCCAGAGACACTGCAATACTGGGTCGATGCGTGGAGTGGACGGAGCAAGCCCCTATTCCATCTCCCTGTTCCAAAAATCAATTTAATATATGGTCCCCAGATAGGGGACGTATCAGATATTAAACTGATAAGAACAGATTTTTTTTTTTTTTTTTTTTTTTTTTTTTTTTTCTGACACTCTGGGGTGCCTTATTGCCTTACAGATTCATTCCAGATTCCTTGCAGTGACATTACATCAAGCCAAAGCTCTACAAGCCAAAGCTCTACACTCTGCCCGAGGGGATTTCTCCCTGACTGCATCCCCCCGGCATACAATGGCAGGAAGGCTCCAAATGGTTGCCTTCCCCCACTTGACCACTTGATCTTAGCCAAAAGGCCGAGAAGCGATACCGCGCTCGATGCGAATTGATCTTGGGTCCTGTTTGCCCTCCTTCTTTTTTCTCTGCCTGACTGTGTTTAAAGCAGTCTCGCAGCACTGCCGTTCTGGGCACATTTTTGCCACCGTTTCTAATTGCAACAGTGGATCAGTTGAAAGAAGTTGCCGTTTTCTCCTTTCTTGCTCGGATTGCGTGACAGATTGGTAACTTTGCCAGTAGGCCACCAATCAGATGGGAGAGGGTTGGGTCTCAACGGACCTACGTCACTCATTCTCCGTCACTAACGAACTGCCGTGGAAGGAAACCTCTTTAAGGTAAACTAGGGACGTGACGTGACGTGTCTCACAGTGAGTGAGTGAGTGAGTGAGTGAGATTGCAACAGACAATCGAGAAAGAGGTGAGGTGCTGACAATCAGCAGCTCGTGTTTAAACATTCCTTCCACAGCAGGCAAGACCAATCAAAAGAAAATACTGCAGATGCTGGCTCTGGCTCGGCTGGCTGGCTGGCTGGCTGGCTGGAGATGGGAAATAAAAAGACAAGACGTGTTAATGGCTGGGTTAACTGTCGCAAGCAACAAGGCGTTAATGTTTCAGGAGTGCCGATTGCAATTGAAAGCTGTCTCTCAAGCTGCTCCTCCCCCGAAAGAAACGAGGCGTTAATGTTTCGGAAGTGCCGATTGAAAGCTGTCTCTCAAGCTGCTCCCTCACTGGGCCCTGTCCGTTGTCATGTTAATGGCTGGGTTAACTGTCGCAAGCAACAAGGCGTTAATGTTTCAGGAGTGCCGATTGCAATTGAAAGCTGTCTCTCAAGCTGCTCCTCCCCCGAAAGAAACGAGGCGTTAATGTTTCGGAAGTGCCGATTGAAAGCTGTCTCTCAAGCTGCTCCCTCACTGGGCCCTGTCCGTTGTCATGTTAATGGCTGGGTTAACTGTCGCAAGCAACAAGGCGTTAATGTTTCAGGAGTGCCGATTGCAATTGAAAGCTGTCTCTCAAGCTGGACGTCCAGTTATTTTGCAGTTTCAATTATATCGCTGGCTGCGTGCGTGCGTGCGAGCGGCACTCAGCCCAGGAGAAGAAAAAGATACCACTGAGCTGAAAAAGTCAGTGCAATATATATGCTTTATTCTCACTAATAACACATACACACACACACACATGTACAGACAGAGACGCTGGGAACGAGCTGTTTTTCTTTTTGAATATCTCCCCACAGGGAGGTGCACCGTTCCCAGAGACACTGCAATACTGGGTCGATGCGTGGAGTGGACGGAGCAAGCCCCTATTCCATCTCCCTGTTCCAAAAATCAATTTAATATATGGTCCCCAGATAGGGGACGTATCAGATATTAAACTGATAAGAACAGATTTTTTTTTTTTTGATTTTTTTTTTTTTTTTTTTTTTTTTTTTTTTTCCGACACTCTGGGGTGCCTTATTGCCTTACAGATTCATTCCAGATTCCTTGCAGTGACATTACATCAAGCCAAAGCTCTACAAGCCAAAGCTCTACACTCTGCCCGAGGGGATTTCTCCCTGACTGCATCCCCCCGGCATACAATGGCAGGAAGGCTCCAAATGGTTGCCTTCCCCCACTTGACCACTTGATCTTAGCCAAAAGGCCGAGAAGCGATACCGCGCTCGATGCGAATTGATCTTGGGTCCTGTTTGCCCTCCTTCTTTTTTCTCTGCCTGACTGTGTTTAAAGCAGTCTCGCAGCACTGCCGTTCTGGGCACATTTTTGCCACCGTTTCTAATTGCAACAGTGGATCAGTTGAAAGAAGTTGCCGTTTTCTCCTTTCTTGCTCGGATTGCGTGACAGATTGGTAACTTTGCCAGTAGGCCACCAATCAGATGGGAGAGGGTTGGGTCTCAACGGACCTACGTCACTCATTCTCCGTCACTAACGAACTGCCGTGGAAGGAAACCTCTTTAAGGTAAACTAGGGACGTGACGTGACGTGTCTCACAGTGAGTGAGTGAGTGAGTGAGTGAGTGAGATTGCAACAGACAATCGAGAAAGAGGTGAGGTGCTGACAATCAGCAGCTCGTGTTTAAACATTCCTTCCACAGCAGGCAAGACCAATCAAAAGAAAATACTGCAGATGCTGGCTCTGGCTCGGCTGGCTGGCTGGCTGGCTGGCTGGAGATGGGAAATAAAAAGACAAGACGTGTTAATGGCTGGGTTAACTGTCGCAAGCAACAAGGCGTTAATGTTTCAGGAGTGCCGATTGCAATTGAAAGCTGTCTCTCAAGCTGCTCCTCCCCCGAAAGAAACGAGGCGTTAATGTTTCGGAAGTGCCGATTGAAAGCTGTCTCTCAAGCTGCTCCCTCACTGGGCCCTGTCCGTTGTCATGTTAATGGCTGGGTTAACTGTCGCAAGCAACAAGGCGTTAATGTTTCAGGAGTGCCGATTGCAATTGAAAGCTGTCTCTCAAGCTGCTCCTCCCCCGAAAGAAACGAGGCGTTAATGTTTCGGAAGTGCCGATTGAAAGCTGTCTCTCAAGCTGCTCCCTCACTGGGCCCTGTCCGTTGTCATGTTAATGGCTGGGTTAACTGTCGCAAGCAACAAGGCGTTAATGTTTCAGGAGTGCCGATTGCAATTGAAAGCTGTCTCTCAAGCTGGACGTCCAGTTATTTTGCAGTTTCAATTATATCGCTGGCTGCGTGCGTGCGTGCGAGCGGCACTCAGCCCAGGAGAAGAAAAAGATACCACTGAGCTGAAAAAGTCAGTGCAATATATATGCTTTATTCTCACTAATAACACATACACACACACACACATGTACAGACAGAGACGCTGGGAACGAGCTGTTTTTCTTTTTGAATATCTCCCCACAGGGAGGTGCACCGTTCCCAGAGACACTGCAATACTGGGTCGATGCGTGGAGTGGACGGAGCAAGCCCCTATTCCATCTCCCTGTTCCAAAAATCAATTTAATATATGGTCCCCAGATAGGGGACGTATCAGATATTAAACTGATAAGAACAGATTTTTTTTTTTTTTTCTGACACTCTGGGGTGCCTTATTGCCTTACAGATTCATTCCAGATTCCTTGCAGTGACATTACATCAAGCCAAAGCTCTACAAGCCAAAGCTCTACACTCTGCCCGAGGGGATTTCTCCCTGACTGCATCCCCCCGGCATACAATGGCAGGAAGGCTCCAAATGGTTGCCTTCCCCCACTTGACCACTTGATCTTAGCCAAAAGGCCGAGAAGCGATACCGCGCTCGATGCGAATTGATCTTGGGTCCTGTTTGCCCTCCTTCTTTTTTCTCTGCCTGACTGTGTTTAAAGCAGTCTCGCAGCACTGCCGTTCTGGGCACATTTTTGCCACCGTTTCTAATTGCAACAGTGGATCAGTTGAAAGAAGTTGCCGTTTTCTCCTTTCTTGCTCGGATTGCGTGACAGATTGGTAACTTTGCCAGTAGGCCACCAATCAGATGGGAGAGGGTTGGGTCTCAACGGACCTACGTCACTCATTCTCCGTCACTAACGAACTGCCGTGGAAGGAAACCTCTTTAAGGTAAACTAGGGACGTGACGTGACGTGTCTCACAGTGAGTGAGTGAGTGAGTGAGTGAGTGAGATTGCAACAGACAATCGAGAAAGAGGTGAGGTGCTGACAATCAGCAGCTCGTGTTTAAACATTCCTTCCACAGCAGGCAAGACCAATCAAAAGAAAATACTGCAGATGCTGGCTCTGGCTCGGCTGGCTGGCTGGCTGGCTGGCTGGAGATGGGAAATAAAAAGACAAGACGTGTTAATGGCTGGGTTAACTGTCGCAAGCAACAAGGCGTTAATGTTTCAGGAGTGCCGATTGCAATTGAAAGCTGTCTCTCAAGCTGCTCCTCCCCCGAAAGAAACGAGGCGTTAATGTTTCGGAAGTGCCGATTGAAAGCTGTCTCTCAAGCTGCTCCCTCACTGGGCCCTGTCCGTTGTCATGTTAATGGCTGGGTTAACTGTCGCAAGCAACAAGGCGTTAATGTTTCAGGAGTGCCGATTGCAATTGAAAGCTGTCTCTCAAGCTGCTCCTCCCCCGAAAGAAACGAGGCGTTAATGTTTCGGAAGTGCCGATTGAAAGCTGTCTCTCAAGCTGCTCCCTCACTGGGCCCTGTCCGTTGTCATGTTAATGGCTGGGTTAACTGTCGCAAGCAACAAGGCGTTAATGTTTCAGGAGTGCCGATTGCAATTGAAAGCTGTCTCTCAAGCTGGACGTCCAGTTATTTTGCAGTTTCAATTATATCGCTGGCTGCGTGCGTGCGTGCGAGCGGCACTCAGCCCAGGAGAAGAAAAAGATACCACTGAGCTGAAAAAGTCAGTGCAATATATATGCTTTATTCTCACTAATAACACATACACACACACACACATGTACAGACAGAGACGCTGGGAACGAGCTGTTTTTCTTTTTGAATATCTCCCCACAGGGAGGTGCACCGTTCCCAGAGACACTGCAATACTGGGTCGATGCGTGGAGTGGACGGAGCAAGCCCCTATTCCATCTCCCTGTTCCAAAAATCAATTTAATATATGGTCCCCAGATAGGGGACGTATCAGATATTAAACTGATAAGAACAGATTTTTTTTTTTTTTTTTTTTTTTTTTCCAAAAAATATACTTTATTCATAAAAATTTGCAGCAGTACATACAAAACAGTTGTCATATCACTTTCCAAACGTATACAATACAGATTATACAATTTGCAGGTTACGTTAAGTGCAGTACAATGAAAACATTGGACATCATTACAGTTCATGACACTCTCGGGTGTCTCATTGCATCATACTCAACACAGATTATTGATTACAGATTCATTTCTGGTCCATTTCAGATTCATTACAGTTACATTACAGCAATTTGAATTTTACATTCTGCCCGAGGGGGTTTTTCCCTGATTGCAGCCCCTCGGTTTACAATGTCGGGAAGGCTCTAAACGGTTGCCTTTCCCCACAGGGCCTTTGCGGCGGCCGCACCCATCCTCAGTGCGTCCCTCAGCACGTAGTCCTGGACCTTGGAATGTGCCAGTCTGCAACACTCGGTCGAGGACAGCTCCTTGTGTTGGAAGACCAGCAAGTTTCGGGCAGACCAAAGGGCGTCTTTCACCGAGTTGATGGTCTTCCAGCAGCAGCCGATGTCCGTCTCAGTGTGCGTCCCCGGGAACAGCCCGTAGAGCACAGAAACCTGTGTTACGGAACTGCTCGGGACGAACCTGGACAGATACCACTGCATCTCTCTCCAGACCTTCTTTGCAAAGGCACATTCCATAAGGAGATGGGTGACGGTCTCGTCTCCACCGCAGCCTCCTCTGGGACAGCGCGCGGTGGCGCTGAGAGCCCGGGAGTGCATGAAGGATCTGACGGGAAGGGCCCTTCTCACCACCAGCCAAGCTAGGTCTTGGTGCTTGTTTGAAAGCTCTGGCGATGAGGCGTTCTGCCAAATGACATTGACAGTCTGCTCGGGGAACCAACCGACAGGATCCACCATCTCCTTTTCCCGCAGGGTCTCGAGGACGTTACGTGCGGACCACTTGCTGATCGCCTTGTGGTCAAAGGTGTTTTCCTGCACAAACCTTTCCACGAAGGACAGGTGGGGCGGAACGGTCCAACTGGACGGAGCGTTCCGTGGCAGCGTGGCCAGGCCCATCCTTCTCAACACCGGGGACAGGTAGAACCTCAGCACGTAGTGACACTTTGTGTTTGCGTACTGAGGGTCTATGCACAGCTTGATGCAGCCGCACACAAAGGTGGCCATCAGGATGAGGGCCACGTTGGGCACGCCTTTCCCCCCTTTCTCTGGAGATTTGTACATCGTGACCCTGCGGACACGGTCCATTTTTGATCTCCAGACAAAGTGGAAGATGGCTCGGGTGACTGTCGCGGCGCAGGAGCGAGGTATGGGCCAGACCTGCGCCACGTACAGCAACACCGAGAGCACCTCGCACCTGATGACCAGGTTCTTGCCCACGATCGAGAGGGATCGTTGATCCCACAGTCCCAGTTTCTGCTTAACCTTGGAGATACGCTCCTCCCAGTTTTTGGTGCACGCCCCGGCCCCCCCGAACCAGATCCCCAGCACCTTCAGGTAATCCGACCTGACGGTGAAGGGGACAAAGGATCGGTCGGTCCAGTTCCCAAAGAACATGGCCTCGCTCTTGCTACGATTTACCCTGGCCCCCGAGGCCAGTTCGAACTGGTCGCAGATGCTCATCAATCTGCGGACCGACAGCTGATCCGAGCAAAAGACGGCGACGTCATCCATGTACAGGGAGGCCTTGACCTGAGTGCCTCCGCTGCCTGGGATCGTCACCCCTCTTATGCCCGCATCCCTCCTGATGGACTCGGCAAAGGGTTCGATGCAACACACGAACAAGACGGAGGAGAGAGGACAGCCCTGCCTGACTCCAGATTTGATCGGAAAGCTTTCTGATTCCCACCCGTTGATTGAAACTGCGCTACTGATGTTTGTGTAGAGCAGTTGGATCCAATTTCGGATTCCCTCCCCAAACCCCATTTTGGAGAGCACGTCCATCATGTACGTGTGGGATATTCTGTCAAAGGCCTTCTCCTGGTCCAGGCTAATCAGGCAGGTGTTTACCCCCCTGTCCTGTACGTAGGCAATCGTATCCCTGAGTAGCGCCAGGCTGTCAGAGATCTTCCTGCCGGGTACGGCGCAGGTCTGATCGGGGTGGATCACCACCTCCAGGGCTGACTTGACCCGATTGGCGATGACCTTGGACAGAATTTTGTAGTCCACGTTAAGTAGTGAGATGGGTCGCCAATTTTTGATTTCTTCCCTCTCCCCCTTCTGTTTGTAGATGAGGGTGATGATGCCTTTCCTCATGGAGTCTGACATGCTGCCTGCCAGAAGCATACCCCCGTACACTTCCAGCAGGTCTGGGCCTATCCAGTCCCACAGAGCCGAGTACAACTCCATCGGTAAGCCGTCGCTTCCGGGAGTCTTACTCTTCTCGAAGGATCGGACGGCCTTTGTCAGTTCGTCCAGAGTTAGCGGGTGATCCAGACTCTCCCGCTTGCTGTCGTCTAGAACCTCCGTGATAGACGACAAGAAGGAGTGGGAGGCCGCGCTGTCTGTGGGCTTCGCGTCGTACAGTCCGGCATAAAAGGATTTGCAGATCCTCAGTATGTCGGGCTGCGAGGACGTGACCGAGCCGTTCTCTTCCTTCAGGCTGCTGATCACAGAGCTCTCTCTGTGCACCTTTTGGAAGAAGAAGCGCGAGCAAGTCTCGTCCTGCTCCACGGAGCGGACTCTGGACCGGAAGATGATCTTGGAGGCCTCGGAGGCAAAGAGCGAGGCTTGCTGGTCCTTCACCTCTCTGAGTTCCTCCCCGACATCGATCCCCATCGACTGCAGCAGGAGAAGATTCTGCATGCTTTTCTGGAGTCGGGACGTTTCCCTCTGCCTCTCTCTCGCCTTCTGAACACCTTTGAGGATGAAGAACCTCTTGATGTTCGCCTTGATGGCTTCCCACCAGTGCACTGGGGAATCAAAGAGGGGTTTTACGGTTCTCCAACCTTTGTAATCCCTCGTCAGTTCCTCAATGTTTCCCGGGGTCAACAGTTTCACGTTCAGCTTCCATGTCCCCCTGCCCACTCTCTGATCGTCCTGTAGGTGACAGTCGGCCAGGAGGAGGCAGTGGTCAGAGAAGAACACCGGTGTGACCTTGGTGGATCTGACCTTGAGCTTCGGGGATACAAACAGGAAGTCTATCCTGGAACGGACGGACCCGTCTGGTCTGGACCAGGTGTATTGACGCGCCGCTCCGTCTGCAGGGTTGCTGAAGACGTCGCACAGCTTGGCGTCTTTCACCGCTTCCATCAGGAGTTTGGACGTGGCGTCCAGTTTGCTGTCGGCTCTGCCGGATCGTCCAGCCGCATCGATGATGCAGTTGAAGTCACCGCCGAGAATGACCGGCTTGGACGTCGCCAGCAGCAGTGGGAGCTGCTGGAAGACGGCCAGCCGCTCGTCCTTCAGAGCCGGGGCGTACACGTTGATCAGCCGGAGCGGAGCGTTTTTGTACTTTACGTCTGCTACGAGGAGACGGCCCCCCACCACCTCCTTTACTTCGGTGATGGTGAAGTTGCCCCCCCGCAGCAGAATCCCCAGGCCGGAGGCACGGTTATCGTTGCCTCCCGACCAGATAGACGGCCCGTGGGCCCAGCGCTGCGACCATTGCCTGTAATTGCTGAGATGCGGCAGGCCGCACTCCTGTAAGAACAGCAGGTCGCTCTTGACCTTGGCCAGGTAGTCCAAGGTCGACACACATCGCGTAGTGCTTTTAACGCTACGCACGTTAATGGATGCGACTTTCAGACCCATTTTAACAATTGTTTGAAGTCTCACCCGTCAGTCCGTTTGCTGTTTCCAGCTCTTGGCCGTGTTTCTGCATATAGGTGATCTGTGTAAAGTGTTCCACGATCCCTGAGCTGAGGTACGAGTTCTGTTCTGCCTCAGAGAGGGGGTCGTCGTCCCGCCGGGGTGACATCGGCGGCCTGGTGTCGGGTGAAGAGTCCGTGCGATCCTCGATCGGTTGGGGCTCCTCGTTGTCGCTTCTCCCGGTTTCCCGGAGCTGGTCTTCGCTCTCTGCGGTGCTGCTCCCGGTGTCTCGGAGCTGGTGTGCGCTGGGCACTACGATGCTGCCGGCTTCCCGGAGCTGGAGGGCACTGGAGGCGTTGTCGCTCCCAGTGTTCTGGAGATGGGGGCTGCCGTTCGCATCGGGGTCACCTTGGGTATTTTGCCGCTTTGGGTGGGACGGCTGACCACTTTGCTCCTGTCGTCCCTCCTCGTCAGACTCGGGGTAGTCGTTGCAGTCCGACTGCGACTCGAGTGCTCTTTTGGCCCCTGGTGTAGTGTCGGCAGGGGCTTGTTTCCTTTTCTCTGGCTTCTTCTTTTTGGTTTTATTGACCACCAGCTGCCATCCTCCCTCTGCTGCCTCCTCGTCCATGGACTCTGTCATCTGTTGAGGAGGCTCGGAGCTGGGTGTCGGGGTCTGGCAGTTTTCGGCTTGACCCTTTCCTCGTTCATTGTTTTCCTGGGCTAGGGTCTTCTTGGAGGAGGTCGCGGCCGGGCGCTGACTCTTGGCCTTCTTTGGGGCATCCTTGCTTGTTTCCCCCTCCTCCTCCGCTGTGTTGTTCTTGGCCGCCTGGGCGTAGCTGAGGTTGCGTTCGGGGCAGACCCTGTAGAGATGGCCTTCCAGCCCGCACAGGTTGCAGCGCTTGCTCTCCTTGCAGTCCTTAGTCTGGTGTCCTTCCTGTTTGCAGTTCTTGCAGATGGTTGCAGTGCAGGTGTTCGCCAAATGGCCGGATTTGCCGCAGGTGCGACAGACTCTGGGCTGCCCCACATACGTGATGTATCCTCGACTTCCTCCGATGGCGAAGCTGGAGGGAGGGTGGACGATGTTGCCGTGGGCGTCCAGTCTCAACGTTGCCGTGACTTCCCTCTTGCTGGTCCAGATCCCAAACTGGTCGGTGACGTCGACGCTGTTCTGCGCCCTGTCGACGTATCTGGCGAGGAACGTCAGCACATCGGCGACCGGGACGTGTGGGTTGTACATGTGTACAATCAGCTTGCGATTCCTCTGCGTTGGGAGGGTGAAAAGCGGCTCCGCAGTGAGCATGGCCAGCAGTCCGACGCTCCCCTTCTCCTTGAAGACTTGAAGAAGCTTCTGGCATCCAGCGACGGTCTTGAAGGTGACGTCAAAATGTCCGCTTCGAGGGAAATCCTGGAGGCAGAAGATGTCCGTCGCTTTGAATCCACAGCAGTCGAGCAGAACGCGCTTGACGAAAAGCTCCCGATCCACCGGCGAAACACATTCGACTGTCGTTACCGTCACCCTGACGGTGTTTGGCACACCATGGCCGACTGCCCGGGTGCCCTTCCCTGCCATTGCAGTGTTGGTGTGGTCCTTATGCAAATTTAGGGGCGGAGCCAGCACACAAACGACCAATCACAGCAAAGTCCGCACTTTGCGAGCGCACGAGGTCGCGGCCAGCGTTCCAGTCCGCTCAGATCCAAATAAGCCCGAAAAGGAACACACTTGATCTTAGCCAAAAGGCCGAGAAGCGATACCGCGCTCGATGCGAATTGATCTTGGGTCCTGTTTGCCCTCCTTCTTTTTTCTCTGCCTGACTGTGTTTAAAGCAGTCTCGCAGCACTGCCGTTCTGGGCACATTTTTGCCACCGTTTCTAATTGCAACAGTGGATCAGTTGAAAGAAGTTGCCGTTTTCTCCTTTCTTGCTCGGATTGCGTGACAGATTGGTAACTTTGCCAGTAGGCCACCAATCAGATGGGAGAGGGTTGGGTCTCAACGGACCTACGTCACTCATTCTCCGTCACTAACGAACTGCCGTGGAAGGAAACCTCTTTAAGGTAAACTAGGGACGTGACGTGACGTGTCTCACAGTGAGTGAGTGAGTGAGTGAGTGAGTGAGTGAGTGAGATTGCAACAGACAATCGAGAAAGAGGTGAGGTGCTGACAATCAGCAGCTCGTGTTTAAACATTCCTTCCACAGCAGGCAAGACCAATCAAAAGAAAATACTGCAGATGCTGGCTCTGGCTCGGCTGGCTGGCTGGCTGGCTGGCTGGAGATGGGAAATAAAAAGACAAGACGTGTTAATGGCTGGGTTAACTGTCGCAAGCAACAAGGCGTTAATGTTTCAGGAGTGCCGATTGCAATTGAAAGCTGTCTCTCAAGCTGCTCCTCCCCCGAAAGAAACGAGGCGTTAATGTTTCGGAAGTGCCGATTGAAAGCTGTCTCTCAAGCTGCTCCCTCACTGGGCCCTGTCCGTTGTCATGTTAATGGCTGGGTTAACTGTCGCAAGCAACAAGGCGTTAATGTTTCAGGAGTGCCGATTGCAATTGAAAGCTGTCTCTCAAGCTGGACGTCCAGTTATTTTGCAGTTTCAATTATATCGCTGGCTGCGTGCGTGCGTGCGAGCGGCACTCAGCCCAGGAGAAGAAAAAGATACCACTGAGCTGAAAAAGTCAGTGCAATATATATGCTTTATTCTCACTAATAACACATACACACACACACACATGTACAGACAGAGACGCTGGGAACGAGCTGTTTTTCTTTTTGAATATCTCCCCACAGGGAGGTGCACCGTTCCCAGAGACACTGCAATACTGGGTCGATGCGTGGAGTGGACGGAGCAAGCCCCTATTCCATCTCCCTGTTCCAAAAATCAATTTAATATATGGTCCCCAGATAGGGGACGTATCAGATATTAAACTGATAAGAACAGATTTTTTTTTTTTTTTTTTTTTTTTTTCTGACACTCTGGGGTGCCTTATTGCCTTACAGATTCATTCCAGATTCCTTGCAGTGACATTACATCAAGCCAAAGCTCTACAAGCCAAAGCTCTACACTCTGCCCGAGGGGATTTCTCCCTGACTGCATCCCCCCGGCATACAATGGCAGGAAGGCTCCAAATGGTTGCCTTCCCCCACTTGACCACTTGATCTTAGCCAAAAGGCCGAGAAGCGATACCGCGCTCGATGCGAATTGATCTTGGGTCCTGTTTGCCCTCCTTCTTTTTTCTCTGCCTGACTGTGTTTAAAGCAGTCTCGCAGCACTGCCGTTCTGGGCACATTTTTGCCACCGTTTCTAATTGCAACAGTGGATCAGTTGAAAGAAGTTGCCGTTTTCTCCTTTCTTGCTCGGATTGCGTGACAGATTGGTAACTTTGCCAGTAGGCCACCAATCAGATGGGAGAGGGTTGGGTCTCAACGGACCTACGTCACTCATTCTCCGTCACTAACGAACTGCCGTGGAAGGAAACCTCTTTAAGGTAAACTAGGGACGTGACGTGACGTGTCTCACAGTGAGTGAGTGAGTGAGTGAGTGAGTGAGATTGCAACAGACAATCGAGAAAGAGGTGAGGTGCTGACAATCAGCAGCTCGTGTTTAAACATTCCTTCCACAGCAGGCAAGACCAATCAAAAGAAAATACTGCAGATGCTGGCTCTGGCTCGGCTGGCTGGCTGGCTGGCTGGCTGGAGATGGGAAATAAAAAGACAAGACGTGTTAATGGCTGGGTTAACTGTCGCAAGCAACAAGGCGTTAATGTTTCAGGAGTGCCGATTGCAATTGAAAGCTGTCTCTCAAGCTGCTCCTCCCCCGAAAGAAACGAGGCGTTAATGTTTCGGAAGTGCCGATTGAAAGCTGTCTCTCAAGCTGCTCCCTCACTGGGCCCTGTCCGTTGTCATGTTAATGGCTGGGTTAACTGTCGCAAGCAACAAGGCGTTAATGTTTCAGGAGTGCCGATTGCAATTGAAAGCTGTCTCTCAAGCTGCTCCTCCCCCGAAAGAAACGAGGCGTTAATGTTTCGGAAGTGCCGATTGAAAGCTGTCTCTCAAGCTGCTCCCTCACTGGGCCCTGTCCGTTGTCATGTTAATGGCTGGGTTAACTGTCGCAAGCAACAAGGCGTTAATGTTTCAGGAGTGCCGATTGCAATTGAAAGCTGTCTCTCAAGCTGGACGTCCAGTTATTTTGCAGTTTCAATTATATCGCTGGCTGCGTGCGTGCGTGCGAGCGGCACTCAGCCCAGGAGAAGAAAAAGATACCACTGAGCTGAAAAAGTCAGTGCAATATATATGCTTTATTCTCACTAATAACACATACACACACACACACATGTACAGACAGAGACGCTGGGAACGAGCTGTTTTTCTTTTTGAATATCTCCCCACAGGGAGGTGCACCGTTCCCAGAGACACTGCAATACTGGGTCGATGCGTGGAGTGGACGGAGCAAGCCCCTATTCCATCTCCCTGTTCCAAAAATCAATTTAATATATGGTCCCCAGATAGGGGACGTATCAGATATTAAACTGATAAGAACAGATTTTTTTCTTTTTTTTCCAAAAAATATACTTTATTCATAAAAATTTGCAGCAGTACATACAAAACAGTTGTCATATCACTTTCCAAACGTACACAATACAGATTATACAATTTGCAGGTTACGTTAAGTGCAGTACAATGAACACATTGGACATAATTACAGTTCATGACACTCGAGGGTGTCTCATTGCATCATACTCAACACAGATTATTGCTTACAGATTCATTTCTGGTCCATTTCAGATTCATTACAGGTACATTACAGCAATTTGAATTTTACATTCTGCCCGAGGGGTTTTTTCCCTGATTGCAGCCCCTCGGTTTACAATGGCGGGAAGGCTCTAAACGGTTGCCTTTCCCCACAGGGCCTTTGCGGCGGCCGCACCCATCCTCAGTGCATCCCTCAGCACGTAGTCCTGGACCTTGGAATGTGCCAGTCTGCAACACTCGGTCGAGGACAGCTCCTTGTGCTGGAAGACCAGCAAGTTTCGGGCAGACCAAAGGGCGTCTTTCACCGAGTTGATGGTCTTCCAGCAGCAGCCGATGTCCGTCTCAGTGTGCGTCCCCGGGAACAGCCCGTAGAGCACAGAAACCTGTGTTACGGAACTGCTCGGGACGAACCTGGACAGATACCACTGCATCTCTCTCCAGACCTTCTTTGCAAAGGCACATTCCATAAGGAGATGGGTGACGGTCTCGTCTCCACCGCAGCCTCCTCTGGGACAGCGCGCGGTGGCGCTGAGAGCCCGGGAGTGCATGAAGGATCTGACGGGAAGGGCCCTTCTCACCACCAGCCAAGCCAGGTCTTGGTGCTTGTTTGAAAGCTCTGGCGATGAGGCGTTCTGCCAAATGACATTGACAGTCTGCTCGGGGAACCAACCGACAGGATCCACCATCTCCTTTTCCCGCAGGGTCTCGAGGACGTTACGTGCGGACCACTTGCTGATCGCCTTGTGGTCAAAGGTGTTTTCCTGCACAAACCTTTCCACGAAGGACAGTTGGGGCGGAACGGTCCAACTGGACGGAGCGTTCCGTGGCAGCGTGGCCAGGCCCATCCTTCTCAACACCGGGGACAGGTAGAACCTCAGCACGTAGTGACACTTTGTGTTTGCGTACTGAGGGTCTATGCACAGCTTGATGCAGCCGCACACAAAGGTGGCCATCAGGATGAGGGCCACGTTGGGCACGCCTTTCCCCCCTTTCTCTGGAGATTTGTACATCGTGACCCTGCGGACACGGTCCATTTTTGATCTCCAGACAAAGTGGAAGATGGCTCGGGTGACTGTCGCGGCGCAGGAGCGAGGTATGGGCCAGACCTGCGCCACGTACAGCAACACCGAGAGCACCTCGCACCTGATGACCAGGTTCTTGCCCACGATCGAGAGGGATCGTTGATCCCACAGTCCCAGTTTCTGCTTAACCTTGGAGATACGCTCCTCCCAGTTTTTGGTGCACGCCCCGGCCCCCCCGAACCAGATCCCCAGCACCTTCAGGTAATCCGACCTGACGGTGAAGGGGACAAAGGATCGGTCGGTCCAGTTCCCAAAGAACATGGCCTCGCTCTTGCTACGATTTACCCTGACCCCCGAGGCCAGTTCGAACTGGTCGCAGATGCTCATCAATCTGCGGACCGACAGCTGATCCGAGCAAAAGACGGCGACGTCATCCATGTACAGGGAGGCCTTGACCTGAGTGCCTCCGCTGCCCGGGATCGTCACCCCTCTTATGCCCGCATCCCTCCTGATGGACTCGGCAAAGGGTTCGATGCAACACACGAACAAGACGGAGGAGAGAGGACAGCCCTGCCTGACTCCAGATTTGATCGGAAAGCTTTCTGATTCCCACCCGTTGATTGAAACTGCGCTACTGATGTTTGTGTAGAGCAGTTGGATCCAATTGCGGATTCCCTCCCCAAACCCCATTTTGGAGAGCACGTCCATCATGTACGTGTGGGATATTCTGTCAAAGGCCTTCTCCTGGTCCAGGCTAATCAGGCAGGTGTTCACCCCCCTGTCCTGTACGTAGGCAATCGTATCCCTGAGTAGCGCCAGGCTGTCAGAGATCTTCCTGCCGGGTACGGCGCAGGTCTGATCGGGGTGGATCACCACCTCCAGGGCTGACTTGACCCGATTGGCGATGACCTTGGACAGAATTTTGTAGTCCACGTTAAGTAGTGAGATGGGTCGCCAATTTTTGATTTCTTCCCTCTCCCCCTTCTGTTTGTAGATGAGGGTGATGATGCCTTTCCTCATGGAGTCTGACATGCTGCCTGCCAGAAGCATACCCCCGTACACTTCCAGCAGGTCTGGGCCTATCCAGTCCCACAGAGCCGAGTACAACTCCATCGGTAAGCCGTCGCTTCCGGGAGTCTTACTCTTCTCGAAGGATCGGACGGCCTTTGTCAGTTCGTCCAGAGTTAGCGGGTGATCCAGACTCTCCCGCTTGCTGTCGTCTAGAACCTCCGTGATAGACGACAAGAAGGAGTGGGAGGCCGCGCTGTCTGTGGGCTTCGCGTCGTACAGTCCGGCATAAAAGGATTTGCAGATCCTCAGTATGTCGGGCTGCGAGGACGTGACCGAGCCGTTCTCTTCCTTCAGGCTGCTGATCACAGAGCTCTCTCTGTGCACCTTTTGGAAGAAGAAGCGCGAGCAAGTCTCGTCCTGCTCCACGGAGCGGACTCTGGACCGGAAGACGATCTTTGAGGCCTCGGAGGCAAAGAGCGAGGCTTGCTGGTCCTTCACCTCTCTGAGTTCCTCCCCGACATCGATCCCCATCGACTGCAGCAGGAGAAGATTCTGCATGCTTTTCTGGAGTCGGGACGTTTCCCTCTGCCTCTCTCTCGCCTTCTGAACACCTTTGAGGATGAAGAACCTCTTGATGTTCGCCTTGATGGCTTCCCACCAGTGCACTGGGGAATCAAAGAGGGGCTTTACGGTTCTCCAACCTTTGTAATCCCTCGTCAGTTCCTCAATGTTTCCCGGGGTCAACAGTTAGCCAAAAGGCCGAGAAGCGATACCGCGCTCGATGCGAATTGATCTTGGGTCCTGTTTGCCCTCCTTCTTTTTTCTCTGCCTGACTGTGTTTAAAGCAGTCTCGCAGCACTGCCGTTCTGGGCACATTTTTGCCACCGTTTCTAATTGCAACAGTGGATCAGTTGAAAGAAGTTGCCGTTTTCTCCTTTCTTGCTCGGATTGCGTGACAGATTGGTAACTTTGCCAGTAGGCCACCAATCAGATGGGAGAGGGTTGGGTCTCAACGGACCTACGTCACTCATTCTCCGTCACTAACGAACTGCCGTGGAAGGAAACCTCTTTAAGGTAAACTAGGGACGTGACGTGACGTGTCTCACAGTGAGTGAGTGAGTGAGTGAGTGAGTGAGATTGCAACAGACAATCGAGAAAGAGGTGAGGTGCTGACAATCAGCAGCTCGTGTTTAAACATTCCTTCCACAGCAGGCAAGACCAATCAAAAGAAAATACTGCAGATGCTGGCTCTGGCTCGGCTGCCTGGCTGGCTGGCTGGAGATGGGAAATAAAAAGACAAGACGTGTTAATGGCTGGGTTAACTGTCGCAAGCAACAAGGCGTTAATGTTTCAGGAGTGCCGATTGCAATTGAAAGCTGTCTCTCAAGCTGCTCCTCCCCCGAAAGAAACGAGGCGTTAATGTTTCGGAAGTGCCGATTGAAAGCTGTCTCTCAAGCTGCTCCCTCACTGGGCCCTGTCCGTTGTCATGTTAATGGCTGGGTTAACTGTCGCAAGCAACAAGGCGTTAATGTTTCAGGAGTGCCGATTGCAATTGAAAGCTGTCTCTCAAGCTGCTCCTCCCCCGAAAGAAACGAGGCGGTAATGTTTCAGGAGTGCCGATTGCAATTGAAAGCTGTCTCTCAAGCTGGACGTCCAGTTATTTTGCAGTTTCAATTATATCGCTGGCTGCGTGCGTGCGTGCGAGCGGCACTCAGCCCAGGAGAAGAAAAAGATACCACTGAGCTGAGAAAGTCAGTGCAATATATATGCTTTATTCTCACTAATAACACATACACACACACACACACATGTACAGACAGAGACGCTGGGAACGAGCTGTTTTTCTTTTTGAATATCTCCCCACAGGGAGGTGCACCGTTCCCAGAGACACTGCAATACTGGGTCGATGCGTGGAGTGGACGGAGCAAGCCCCTATTCCATCTCCCTGTTCCAAAAATCAATTTAATATATGGTCCCCAGATAGGGGACGTATCAGATATTAAACTGATAAGAACAGATTTTTTTTTTTTTTTTTTTTCTGACACTCTGGGGTGCCTTATTGCCTTACAGATTCATTCCAGATTCCTTGCAGTGACATTACATCAAGCCAAAGCTCTACAAGCCAAAGCTCTACACTCTGCCCGAGGGGATTTCTCCCTGACTGCATCCCCCCGGCATACAATGGCAGGAAGGCTCCAAATGGTTGCCTTCCCCCACTTGACCACTTGATCTTAGCCAAAAGGCCGAGAAGCGATACCGCGCTCGATGCGAATTGATCTTGGGTCCTGTTTGCCCTCCTTTTTTCTCTGCCTGACTGTGTTTAAAGCAGTCTCGCAGCACTGCCGTTCTGGGCACATTTTTGCCACCGTTTCTAATTGCAACAGTGGATCAGTTGAAAGAAGTTGCCGTTTTCTCCTTTCTTGCTCGGATTGCGTGACAGATTGGTAACTTTGCCAGTAGGCCACCAATCAGATGGGAGAGGGTTGGGTCTCAACGGACCTACGTCACTCATTCTCCGTCACTAACGAACTGCCGTGGAAGGAAACCTCTTTAAGGTAAACTAGGGACGTGACGTGACGTGTCTCACAGTGAGTGAGTGAGTGAGTGAGTGAGTGAGTGAGATTGCAACAGACAATCGAGAAAGAGGTGAGGTGCTGACAATCAGCAGCTCGTGTTTAAACATTCCTTCCACAGCAGGCAAGACCAATCAAAAGAAAATACTGCAGATGCTGGCTCTGGCTCGGCTGCCTGGCTGGCTGGCTGGAGATGGGAAATAAAAAGACAAGACGTGTTAATGGCTGGGTTAACTGTCGCAAGCAACAAGGCGTTAATGTTTCAGGAGTGCCGATTGCAATTGAAAGCTGTCTCTCAAGCTGCTCCTCCCCCGAAAGAAACGAGGCGTTAATGTTTCGGAAGTGCCGATTGAAAGCTGTCTCTCAAGCTGCTCCCTCACTGGGCCCTGTCCGTTGTCATGTTAATGGCTGGGTTAACTGTCGCAAGCAACAAGGCGTTAATGTTTCAGGAGTGCCGATTGCAATTGAAAGCTGTCTCTCAAGCTGCTCCTCCCCCGAAAGAAACGAGGCGGTAATGTTTCAGGAGTGCCGATTGCAATTGAAAGCTGTCTCTCAAGCTGGACGTCCAGTTATTTTGCAGTTTCAATTATATCGCTGGCTGCGTGCGTGCGTGCGAGCGGCACTCAGCCCAGGAGAAGAAAAAGATACCACTGAGCTGAGAAAGTCAGTGCAATATATATGCTTTATTCTCACTAATAACACATACACACACACACACATGTACAGACAGAGACGCTGGGAACGAGCTGTTTTTCTTTTTGAATATCTCCCCACAGGGAGGTGCACCGTTCCCAGAGACACTGCAATACTGGGTCGATGCGTGGAGTGGACGGAGCAAGCCCCTATTCCATCTCCCTGTTCCAAAAATCAATTTAATATATGGTCCCCAGATAGGGGACGTATCAGATATTAAACTGATAAGAACAGATTTTTTTTTTTTTCTGACACTCTGGGGTGCCTTATTGCCTTACAGATTCATTCCAGATTCCTTGCAGTGACATTACATCAAGCCAAAGCTCTACAAGCCAAAGCTCTACACTCTGCCCGAGGGGATTTCTCCCTGACTGCATCCCCCCGGCAGACAATGGCAGGAAGGCTCCAAATGGTTGCCTTCCCCCACTTGACCACTTGATCTTAGCCAAAAGGCCGAGAAGCGATACTGCGCTCGATGCGAATTGATCTTGGGTCCTGTTTGCCCTCCTTCTTTTTTCTCTGCCTGACTGTGTTTAAAGCAGTCTCGCAGCACTGCCGTTCTGGGCACATTTTTGCCACCGTTTCTAATTGCAACAGTGGATCAGTTGAAAGAAGTTGCCGTTTTCTCCTTTCTTGCTCGGATTGCGTGACAGATTGGTAACTTTGCCAGTAGGCCACCAATCAGATGGGAGAGGGTTGGGTCTCAACGGACCTACGTCACTCATTCTCCGTCACTAACGAACTGCCGTGGAAGGAAACCTCTTTAAGGTAAACTAGGGACGTGACGTGACGTGTCTCACAGTGAGTGAGTGAGTGAGTGAGTGAGATTGCAACAGACAATCGAGAAAGAGGTGAGGTGCTGACAATCAGCAGCTCGTGTTTAAACATTCCTTCCACAGCAGGCAAGACCAATCAAAAGAAAATACTGCAGATGCTGGCTCTGGCTCGGCTGCCTGGCTGGCTGGCTGGAGATGGGAAATAAAAAGACAAGACGTGTTAATGGCTGGGTTAACTGTCGCAAGCAACAAGGCGTTAATGTTTCAGGAGTGCCGATTGCAATTGAAAGCTGTCTCTCAAGCTGCTCCTTCCCCGAAAGAAACGAGGCGTTAATGTTTCGGAAGTGCCGATTGAAAGCTGTCTCTCAAGCTGCTCCCTCACTGGGCCCTGTCCGTTGTCATGTTAATGGCTGGGTTAACTGTCGCAAGCAACAAGGCGTTAATGTTTCAGGAGTGCCGATTGCAATTGAAAGCTGTCTCTCAAGCTGCTCCTCCCCCGAAAGAAACGAGGCGGTAATGTTTCAGGAGTGCCGATTGCAATTGAAAGCTGTCTCTCAAGCTGGACGTCCAGTTATTTTGCAGTTTCAATTATATCGCTGGCTGCGTGCGTGCGTGCGAGCGGCACTCAGCCCAGGAGAAGAAAAAGATACCACTGAGCTGAGAAAGTCAGTGCAATATATATGCTTTATTCTCACTAATAACACATACACACACACACACATGTACAGACAGAGACGCTGGGAACGAGCTGTTTTTCTTTTTGAATATCTCCCCACAGGGAGGTGCACCGTTCCCAGAGACACTGCAATACTGGGTCGATGCGTGGAGTGGACGGAGCAAGCCCCTATTCCATCTCCCTGTTCCAAAAATCAATTTAATATATGGTCCCCAGATAGGGGACGTATCAGATATTAAACTGATAAGAACAGATTTTTTTTTTTTTTTTCTGACACTCTGGGGTGCCTTATTGCCTTACAGATTCATTCCAGATTCCTTGCAGTGACATTACATCAAGCCAAAGCTCTACAAGCCAAAGCTCTACACTCTGCCCGAGGGGATTTCTCCCTGACTGCATCCCCCCGGCATACAATGGCAGGAAGGCTCCAAATGGTTGCCTTCCCCCACTTGACCACTTGATCTTAGCCAAAAGGCCGAGAAGCGATACCGCGCTCGATGCGAATTGATCTTGGGTCCTGTTTGCCCTCCTTCTTTTTTCTCTGCCTGACTGTGTTTAAAGCAGTCTCGCAGCACTGCCGTTCTGGGCACATTTTTGCCACCGTTTCTAATTGCAACAGTGGATCAGTTGAAAGAAGTTGCCGTTTTCTCCTTTCTTGCTCGGATTGCGTGACAGATTGGTAACTTTGCCAGTAGGCCACCAATCAGATGGGAGAGGGTTGGGTCTCAACGGACCTACGTCACTCATTCTCCGTCACTAACGAACTGCCGTGGAAGGAAACCTCTTTAAGGTAAACTAGGGACGTGACGTGACGTGTCTCACAGTGAGTGAGTGAGTGAGTGAGTGAGTGAGATTGCAACAGACAATCGAGAAAGAGGTGAGGTGCTGACAATCAGCAGCTCGTGTTTAAACATTCCTTCCACAGCAGGCAAGACCAATCAAAAGAAAATACTGCAGATGCTGGCTCTGGCTCGGCTGCCTGGCTGGCTGGCTGGAGATGGGAAATAAAAAGACAAGACGTGTTAATGGCTGGGTTAACTGTCGCAAGCAACAAGGCGTTAATGTTTCAGGAGTGCCGATTGCAATTGAAAGCTGTCTCTCAAGCTGCTCCTCCCCCGAAAGAAACGAGGCGTTAATGTTTCGGAAGTGCCGATTGAAAGCTGTCTCTCAAGCTGCTCCCTCACTGGGCCCTGTCCGTTGTCATGTTAATGGCTGGGTTAACTGTCGCAAGCAACAAGGCGTTAATGTTTCAGGAGTGCCGATTGCAATTGAAAGCTGTCTCTCAAGCTGCTCCTCCCCCGAAAGAAACGAGGCGGTAATGTTTCAGGAGTGCCGATTGCAATTGAAAGCTGTCTCTCAAGCTGGACGTCCAGTTATTTTGCAGTTTCAATTATATCGCTGGCTGCGTGCGTGCGTGCGAGCGGCACTCAGCCCAGGAGAAGAAAAAGATACCACTGAGCTGAGAAAGTCAGTGCAATATATATGCTTTATTCTCACTAATAATACATACACACACACACACATGTACAGACAGAGACGCTGGGAACGAGCTGTTTTTCTTTTTGAATATCTCCCCACAGGGAGGTGCACCGTTCCCAGAGACACTGCAATACTGGGTCGATGCGTGGAGTGGACGGAGCAAGCCCCTATTCCATCTCCCTGTTCCAAAAATCAATTTAATATATGGTCCCCAGATAGGGGACGTATCAGATATTAAACTGATAAGAACAGATTTTTTTTTTTTTTTCCCAAAAAATATACTTTATTCATAAAAATTTGCAGCAGTACATACAAAACAGTTGTCATATCACTTTCCAAACGTACACAATACAGATTGTACAATTTGCAGGTTACGTTAAGTGCAGTACAATGAAAACATTGGACATCATTACAGTTCATGACACTCTGGGGTGTCTCATTGCATCATACTCAACACAGATTATTGCTTACAGATTCATTTCTGGTCCATTTCAGATTCATTACAGGTACATTACAGCAATTTGAATTTTACATTCTGCCCGAGGGGGTTTTTCCCTGATTGCAGCCCCTCGGTTTACAATGGCGGGAAGGCTCTAAACGGTTGCCTTTCCCCACAGGGCCTTTGCGGCGGCCGCACCCATCCTCAGTGCATCCCTCAGCACGTAGTCCTGGACCTTGGAATGTGCCAGTCTGCAACACTCGGTCGAGGACAGCTCCTTGTGCTGGAAGACCAGCAAGTTTCGGGCAGACCAAAGGGCGTCTTTCACCGAGTTGATGGTCTTCCAGCAGCAGCCGATGTCCGTCTCAGTGTGCGTCCCCGGGAACAGCCCGTAGAGCACAGAAACCTGTGTTACGGAACTGCTCGGGACGAACCTGGACAGATACCACTGCATCTCTCTCCAGACCTTCTTTGCAAAGGCACATTCCATAAGGAGATGGGTGACGGTCTCGTCTCCACCGCAGCCTCCTCTGGGACAGCGCGCGGTGGCGCTGAGAGCCCGGGAGTGCATGAAGGATCTGACGGGAAGGGCCCTTCTCACCACCAGCCAAGCTAGGTCTTGGTGCTTGTTTGAAAGCTCTGGCGATGAGGCTTTCTGCCAAATGACATTGACAGTCTGCTCGGGGAACCAACCGACAGGATCCACCATCTCCTTTTCCCGCAGGGTCTCGAGGACGTTTCGTGCGGACCACTTGCTGATCGCCTTGTGGTCAAAGGTGTTTTCCTGCACAAACCTTTCCACGAAGGACAGGTGGGGCGGAACGGTCCAACTGGACGGAGCGTTCCGTGGCAGCGTGGCCAGGCCCATCCTTCTCAACACCGGGGACAGGTAGAACCTCAGCACGTAGTGACACTTTGTGTTTGCGTACTGAGGGTCTATGCACAGCTTGATGCAGCCGCACACAAAGGTGGCCATCAGGATGAGGGCCACGTTGGGCACGCCTTTCCCCCCTTTCTCTGGAGATTTGTACATCGTGACCCTGCGGACACGGTCCATTTTTGATCTCCAGACAAAGTGGAAGATGGCTCGGGTGACTGTCGCGGCGCAGGAGCGAGGTATGGGCCAGACCTGCGCCACGTACAGCAACACCGAGAGCACCTCGCACCTGATGACCAGGTTCTTGCCCACGATCGAGAGGGATCGTTGATCCCACAGTCCCAGTTTCTGCTTAACCTTGGAGATACGCTCCTCCCAGTTTTTGGTGCACGCCCCGGCCCCCCCGAACCAGATCCCCAGCACCTTCAGGTAATCCGACCTGACGGTGAAGGGGACAAAGGATCGGTCGGTCCAGTTCCCAAAGAACATGGCCTCGCTCTTGCTACGATTTACCCTGGCCCCTGAGGCCAGTTCGAACTGGTCGCAGATGCTCATCAATCTGCGGACCGACAGCTGATCCGAGCAAAAGACGGCGACGTCATCCATGTACAGGGAGGCCTTGACCTGAGTGCCTCCGCTGCCTGGGATCGTCACCCCTCTTATGCCCGCATCCCTCCTGATGGACTCGGCAAAGGGTTCGATGCAACACACGAACAAGACGGAGGAGAGAGGACAGCCCTGCCTGACTCCAGATTTGATCGGAAAGCTTTCTGATTCCCACCCGTTGATTGAAACTGCGCTACTGATGTTTGTGTAGAGCAGTTGGATCCAATTTCGGATTCCCTCCCCAAACCCCATTTTGGAGAGCACGTCCATCATGTACGTGTGGGATATTCTGTCAAAGGCCTTCTCCTGGTCTAGGCTGATCAGGCAGGTGTTCACCCCCCTGTCCTGTACGTAGGCAATCGTATCCCTGAGTAGCGCCAGGCTATCAGAGATCTTCCTGCCGGGTACGGCGCAGGTCTGATCGGGGTGGATCACCACCTCCAGGGCTGACTTGACCCGATTGGCGATGACCTTGGACAGAATTTTGTAGTCCACGTTAAGTAGTGAGATGGGTCGCCAATTTTTGATTTCTTCCCTCTCCCCCTTCTGTTTGTAGATGAGGGTGATGATGCCTTTCCTCATGGAGTCTGACATGCTGCCTGCCAGAAGCATACCCCCGTACACTTCCAGCAGGTCTGGGCCTATCCAGTCCCACAGAGCCGAGTACAACTCCATCGGTAAGCCGTCGCTTCCGGGAGTCTTACTCTTCTCGAAGGATCGGACGGCCTTTGTCAGTTCGTCCAGAGTTAGCGGGTGATCCAGACTCTCCCGCTCGCTGTCGTCTAGAACCTCCGTGATAGACGACAAGAAGGAGTGGGAGGCCGCGCTGTCTGTGGGCTTCGCGTCGTACAGTCCGGCATAAAAGGATTTGCAGATCCTCAGTATGTCGGGCTGCGAGGACGTGACCGAGCCGTTCTCTTCCTTCAGGCTGCTGATCACAGAGCTCTCTCTGTGCACCTTTTGGAAGAAGAAGCGCGAGCAAGTCTCGTCCTGCTCCACGGAGCGGACTCTGGACCGGAAGATGATCTTGGAGGCCTCGGAGGCAAAGAGCGAGGCTTGCTGGTCCTTCACCTCTCTGAGTTCCTCCCCGACATCGATCCCCATCGACTGCAGCAGGAGAAGATTCTGCATGCTTTTCTGGAGTCGGGACGTTTCCCTCTGCCTCTCTCTCGCCTTCTGAACACCTTTGAGGATGAAGAACCTCTTGATGTTCGCCTTGATGGCTTCCCACCAGTGCACTGGGGAATCAAAGAGGGGTTTTACGGTTCTCCAACCTTTGTAATCCCTCGTCAGTTCCTCAATGTTTCCCGGGGTCAACAGTTTCACGTTCAGCTTCCATGTCCCCCTGCCCACTCTCTGATCGTCCTGTAGGTGACAGTCGGCCAGGAGGAGGCAGTGGTCAGAGAAGAACACCGGTGTGACCTTGGTGGATCTGACCTTGAGCTTCGGGGATACAAACAGGAAGTCTATCCTGGAACGGACGGACCCGTCTGGTCTGGACCAGGTGTATTGACGCGCCGCTCCGTCTGCAGGGTTGCTGAAGACGTCGCACAGCTTGGCGTCTTTCACCGCTTCCATCAGGAGTTTGGACGTGGCGTCCAGTTTGCTGTCGGCTCTGCCGGATCGTCCAGCCGCATCGATGATGCAGTTGAAGTCACCGCCGAGAATGACCGGCTTGGACGTCGCCAGCAGCAGTGGGAGCTGCTGGAAGACGGCCAGCCGCTCGTCCTTCAGAGCCGGGGCGTACACGTTGATCAGCCGGAGCGGAGCGTTTTTGTACTTTACGTCTGCTACGAGGAGACGGCCCCCCACCACCTCCTTTACTTCGGTGATGGTGAAGTTGCCCCCCCGCAGCAGAATCCCCAGGCCGGAGGCACGGTTATCGTTGCCTCCCGACCAGATAGACGGCCCGTGGGCCCAGCGCTGCGACCATTGCCTGTAATTGCTGAGATGCGGCAGGCCGCACTCCTGTAAGAACAGCAGGTCGCTCTTGACCTTGGCCAGGTAGTCCAAGGTCGACACACATCGCGTAGTGCTTTTAACGCTACGCACGTTAATGGATGCGACTTTCAGACCCATTTTAACAATTGTTTAAAGTCTCACCCGTCAGTCCGTTTGCTGTTTCCAGCTCTTGGCCGTGTTTCTGCATATAGGTGATCTGTGTAAAGTGTTCCACGATCCCTGAGCTGAGGTACGAGTTCTGTTCTGCCTCAGAGAGGGGGTCGTCGTCCCGCCGGGGTGACATCGGCGGCCTGGTGTCGGGTGAAGAGTCCGTGCGATCCTCGATCGGTTGGGGCTCCTCGTTGTCGCTTCTCCCGGTTTCCCGGAGCTGGTCTTCGCTCTCTGCGGTGCTGCTCCCGGTGTCTCGGAGCTGGTGTGCGCTGGGCACTACGATGCTGCCGGCTTCCCGGAGCTGGAGGGCACTGGAGGCGTTGTCGCTCCCAGTGTTCTGGAGATGGGGGGTGCCGATCGCATCGGGGTCACCTTGGGTATTTTGCCGCTTTGGGTGGGACGGCTGACCACTTCGCTCCTGTCGTCCCTCCTCGTCAGACTCGGGGTAGTCGTTGCAGTCCGACTGCGACTCGAGTGCTCTTTTGGCCCCTGGTGTAGTGTCGGCAGGGGCTTGTTTCCTTTTCTCTGGCTTCTTCTTTTTGGTTTTATTGACCACCAGCTGCCATCCTCCCTCTGCTGCCTCCTCGTCCATGGACTCTGTCATCTGTTGAGGAGGCTCGGAGCTGGGTGTCGGGGTCTGGCAGTTTTCGGCTTGACCCTTTCCTCGTTCATTGTTTTCCTGGGCTAGGGTCTTCTTGGAGGAGGTCGCGGCCGGGCGCTGACTCTTGGCCTTCTTTGGGGCATCCTTGCTTGTTTCCCCCTCCTCCTCCGCTGTGTTGTTCTTGGCCGCCTGGGCGTAGCTGAGGTTGCGTTCGGGGCAGACCCTGTAGAGATGGCCTTCCAGCCCGCACAGGTTGCAGCGCTTGCTCTCCTTGCAGTCCTTAGTTTGGTGTCCTTCCTGTTTGCAGTTCTTGCAGATGGTTGCAGTGCAGGTGTTCGCCAAATGGCCGGATTTGCCGCAGGTGCGACAGACTCTGGGCTGCCCCACATACGTGATGTATCCTCGACTTCCTCCGATGGCGAAGCTGGAGGGAGGGTGGACGATGTTGCCGTGGGCGTCCAGTCTCAACGTTGCCGTGACTTCCCTCTTGCTGGTCCAGATCCCAAACTGGTCGGTGACGTCGACGCTGTTCTGCGCCCTGTCGACGTATCTGGCGAGGAACGTCAGCACATCGGCGACCGGGACGTGTGGGTTGTACATGTGTACAATCAGCTTGCGATTCCTCTGCGTTGGGAGGGTGAAAAGCGGCTCCGCAGTGAGCATGGCCAGCAGTCCGACGCTCCCCTTCTCCTTGAAGACTTGAAGAAGCTTCTGGCATCCAGCGACGGTCTTGAAGGTGACGTCAAAATGTCCGCTTCGAGGGAAATCCTGGAGGCAGAAGATGTCCGTCGCTTTGAATCCACAGCAGTCGAGCAGAACGCGCTTGACGAAAAGCTCCTGATCCACCGGCGAAACACATTCGACTGTCGTTACCGTCACCCTGACGGTGTTTGGCACACCATGGCCGACTGCCCGGGTGCCCTTCCCTGCCATTGCAGTGTTGGTGTGGTCCTTATGCAAATTTAGGGGAGGAGCCAGCACACAAACGACCAATCACAGCAAAGTCCGCACTTTGCGAGCGCACGAGGTCGCGGCCAGCGTTCCAGTCCGCTCAGATCCAAATAAGCCCGAAAAGGAACACACTTGATCTTAGCCAAAAGGCCGAGAAGCGATACCGCGCTCGATGCGAATTGATCTTAGGTCCTGTTTGCCCTCCTTCTTTTTTCTCTGCATGACTGTGTTTAAAGCAGTCTCGCAGCACTGCCGTTCTGGGCACATTTTTGCCACCGTTTCTAATTGCAACAGTGGATCAGTTGAAAGAAGTTGCCGTTTTCTCCTTTCTTGCTCGGATTGCGTGACAGATTGGTAACTTTGCCAGTAGGCCACCAATCAGATGGGAGAGGGTTGGGTCTCAACGGACCTACGTCACTCATTCTCCGTCACGAACGAACTGCCGTGGAAGGAAACCTCTTTAAGGTAAACTAGGGACGTGACGTGACGTGTCTCACAGTGAGTGAGCGAGTGAGTGAGTGAGATTGCAACAGACAATCGAGAAAGAGGTGAGGTGCTGACAATCAGCAGCTCGTGTTTAAACATTCCTTCCACAGCAGGCAAGACCAATCAAAAGAAAATACTGCAGATGCTGGCTCTGGCTCGGCTGCCTGGCTGGCTGGCTGGAGATGGGAAATAAAAAGACAAGACGTGTTAATGGCTGGGTTAACTGTCGCAAGCAACAAGGCGTTAATGTTTCAGGAGTGCCGATTGCAATTGAAAGCTGTCTCTCAAGCTGCTCCTCCCCCGAAAGAAACGAGGCGTTAATGTTTCGGAAGTGCCGATTGAAAGCTGTCTCTCAAGCTGCTCCCTCACTGGGCCCTGTCCGTTGTCATGTTAATGGCTGGGTTAACTGTCGCAAGCAACAAGGCGTTAATGTTTCAGGAGTGCCGATTGCAATTGAAAGCTGTCTCTCAAGCTGCTCCTCCCCCGAAAGAAACGAGGCGGTAATGTTTCAGGAGTGCCGATTGCAATTGAAAGCTGTCTCTCAAGCTGGACGTCCAGTTATTTTGCAGTTTCAATTATATCGCTGGCTGCGTGCGTGCGTGCGAGCGGCACTCAGCCCAGGAGAAGAAAAAGATACCACTGAGCTGAGAAAGTCAGTGCAATATATATGCTTTATTCTCACTAATAATACATACACACACACACACATGTACAGACAGAGACGCTGGGAACGAGCTGTTTTTCTTTTTGAATATCTCCCCACAGGGAGGTGCACCGTTCCCAGAGACACTGCAATACTGGGTCGATGCGTGGAGTGGACGGAGCAAGCCCCTATTCCATCTCCCTGTTCCAAAAATCAATTTAATATATGGTCCCCAGATAGGGGACGTATCAGATATTAAACTGATAAGAACAGATTTTTTTTTTTTTTTTCTGACACTCTGGGGTGCCTTATTGCCTTACAGATTCATTCCAGATTCCTTGCAGTGACATTACATCAAGCCAAAGCTCTACAAGCCAAAGCTCTACACTCTGCCCGAGGGGATTTCTCCCTGACTGCATCCCCCCGGCATACAATGGCAGGAAGGCTCCAAATGGTTGCCTTCCCCCACTTGACCACTTGATCTTAGCCAAAAGGCCGAGAAGCGATACCGCGCTCGATGCGAATTGATCTTGGGTCCTGTTTGCCCTCCTTCTTTTTTCTCTGCATGACTGTGTTTAAAGCAGTCTCGCAGCACTGCCGTTCTGGGCACATTTTTGCCACCGTTTCTAATTGCAACAGTGGATCAGTTGAAAGAAGTTGCCGTTTTCTCCTTTCTTGCTCGGATTGCGTGACAGATTGGTAACTTTGCCAGTAGGCCACCAATCAGATGGGAGAGGGTTGGGTCTCAACGGACCTACGTCACTCATTCTCCGTCACGAACGAACTGCCGTGGAAGGAAACCTCTTTAAGGTAAACTAGGGACGTGACGTGACGTGTCTCACAGTGAGTGAGCGAGTGAGTGAGTGAGATTGCAACAGACAATCGAGAAAGAGGTGAGGTGCTGACAATCAGCAGCTCGTGTTTAAACATTCCTTCCACAGCAGGCAAGACCAATCAAAAGAAAATACTGCAGATGCTGGCTCTGGCTCGGCTGCCTGGCTGGCTGGCTGGAGATGGGAAATAAAAAGACAAGACGTGTTAATGGCTGGGTTAACTGTCGCAAGCAACAAGGCGTTAATGTTTCAGGAGTGCCGATTGCAATTGAAAGCTGTCTCTCAAGCTGCTCCTCCCCCGAAAGAAACGAGGCGTTAATGTTTCGGAAGTGCCGATTGAAAGCTGTCTCTCAAGCTGCTCCCTCACTGGGCCCTGTCCGTTGTCATGTTAATGGCTGGGTTAACTGTCGCAAGCAACAAGGCGTTAATGTTTCAGGAGTGCCGATTGCAATTGAAAGCTGTCTCTCAAGCTGCTCCTCCCCCGAAAGAAACGAGGCGGTAATGTTTCAGGAGTGCCGATTGCAATTGAAAGCTGTCTCTCAAGCTGGACGTCCAGTTATTTTGCAGTTTCAATTATATCGCTGGCTGCGTGCGTGCGTGCGAGCGGCACTCAGCCCAGGAGAAGAAAAAGATACCACTGAGCTGAGAAAGTCAGTGCAATATATATGCTTTATTCTCACTAATAATACATACACACACACACACATGTACAGACAGAGACGCTGGGAACGAGCTGTTTTTCTTTTTGAATATCTCCCCACAGGGAGGTGCACCGTTCCCAGAGACACTGCAATACTGGGTCGATGCGTGGAGTGGACGGAGCAAGCCCCTATTCCATCTCCCTGTTCCAAAAATCAATTTAATATATGGTCCCCAGATAGGGGACGTATCAGATATTAAACTGATAAGAACAGATTTTTTTTTTTTTTTTTTTTTTTCTGACACTCTGGGGTGCCTTATTGCCTTACAGATTCATTCCAGATTCCTTGCAGTGACATTACATCAAGCCAAAGCTCTACAAGCCAAAGCTCTACACTCTGCCCGAGGGGATTTCTCTCTGACTGCATCCCCCCGGCATACAATGGCAGGAAGGCTCCAAATGGTTGCCTTCCCCCACTTGACCACTTGATCTTAGCCAAAAGGCCGAGAAGCGATACCGCGCTCGATGCGAATTGATCTTGGGTCCTGTTTGCCCTCCTTCTTTTTTCTCTGCATGACTGTGTTTAAAGCAGTCTCGCAGCACTGCCGTTCTGGGCACATTTTTGCCACCGTTTCTAATTGCAACAGTGGATCAGTTGAAAGAAGTTGCCGTTTTCTCCTTTCTTGCTCGGATTGCGTGACAGATTGGTAACTTTGCCAGTAGGCCACCAATCAGATGGGAGAGGGTTGGGTCTCAACGGACCTACGTCACTCATTCTCCGTCACGAACGAACTGCCGTGGAAGGAAACCTCTTTAAGGTAAACTAGGGACGTGACGTGACGTGTCTCACAGTGAGTGAGCGAGTGAGTGAGTGAGATTGCAACAGACAATCGAGAAAGAGGTGAGGTGCTGACAATCAGCAGCTCGTGTTTAAACATTCCTTCCACAGCAGGCAAGACCAATCAAAAGAAAATACTGCAGATGCTGGCTCTGGCTCGGCTGCCTGGCTGGCTGGCTGGAGATGGGAAATAAAAAGACAAGACGTGTTAATGGCTGGGTTAACTGTCGCAAGCAACAAGGCGTTAATGTTTCAGGAGTGCCGATTGCAATTGAAAGCTGTCTCTCAAGCTGCTCCTCCCCCGAAAGAAACGAGGCGTTAATGTTTCGGAAGTGCCGATTGAAAGCTGTCTCTCAAGCTGCTCCCTCACTGGGCCCTGTCCGTTGTCATGTTAATGGCTGGGTTAACTGTCGCAAGCAACAAGGCGTTAATGTTTCAGGAGTGCCGATTGCAATTGAAAGCTGTCTCTCAAGCTGCTCCTCCCCCGAAAGAAACGAGGCGGTAATGTTTCAGGAGTGCCGATTGCAATTGAAAGCTGTCTCTCAAGCTGGACGTCCAGTTATTTTGCAGTTTCAATTATATCGCTGGCTGCGTGCGTGCGTGCGAGCGGCACTCAGCCCAGGAGAAGAAAAAGATACCACTGAGCTGAGAAAGTCAGTGCAATATATATGCTTTATTCTCACTAATAACACATACACACACACACACATGTACAGACAGAGACGCTGGGAACGAGCTGTTTTTCTTTTTGAATATCTCCCCACAGGGAGGTGCACCATTCCCAGAGACACTGCAATACTGGGTCGATGCGTGGAGTGGACGGAGCAAGCCCCTATTCCATCTCCCTGTTCCAAAAATCAATTTAATATATGGTCCCCAGATAGGGGACGTATCAGATATTAAACTGATAAGAACAGATTTTTTTTTTTTTTTTTTTTCTGACACTCTGGGGTGCCTTATTGCCTTACAGATTCATTCCAGATTCCTTGCAGTGACATTACATCAAGCCAAAGCTCTACAAGCCAAAGCTCTGCACTCTGCCCGAGGGGATTTCTCCCTGACTGCATCCCCCCGGCATTCAATGGCAGGAAGGCTCCAAATGGTTGCCTTCCCCCACTTGACCACTTGATCTTAGCCAAAAGGCCGAGAAGCGATACCGCGCTCGATGCGAATTGATCTTGGGTCCTGTTTGCCCTCCTTCTTTTTTCTCTGCATGACTGTGTTTAAAGCAGTCTCGCAGCACTGCCGTTCTGGGCACATTTTTGCCACCGTTTCTAATTGCAACAGTGGATCAGTTGAAAGAAGTTGCCGTTTTCTCCTTTCTTGCTCGGATTGCGTGACAGATTGGTAACTTTGCCAGTAGGCCACCAATCAGATGGGAGAGGGTTGGGTCTCAACGGACCTACGTCACTCATTCTCCGTCACGAACGAACTGCCGTGGAAGGAAACCTCTTTAAGGTAAACTAGGGACGTGACGTGACGTGTCTCACAGTGAGTGAGCGAGTGAGTGAGTGAGATTGCAACAGACAATCGAGAAAGAGGTGAGGTGCTGACAATCAGCAGCTCGTGTTTAAACATTCCTTCCACAGCAGGCAAGACCAATCAAAAGAAAATACTGCAGATGCTGGCTCTGGCTCGGCTGCCTGGCTGGCTGGCTGGAGATGGGAAATAAAAAGACAAGACGTGTTAATGGCTGGGTTAACTGTCGCAAGCAACAAGGCGTTAATGTTTCAGGAGTGCCGATTGCAATTGAAAGCTGTCTCTCAAGCTGCTCCTCCCCCGAAAGAAACGAGGCGTTAATGTTTCGGAAGTGCCGATTGAAAGCTGTCTCTCAAGCTGCTCCCTCACTGGGCCCTGTCCGTTGTCATGTTAATGGCTGGGTTAACTGTCGCAAGCAACAAGGCGTTAATGTTTCAGGAGTGCCGATTGCAATTGAAAGCTGTCTCTCAAGCTGCTCCTCCCCCGAAAGAAACGAGGCGGTAATGTTTCAGGAGTGCCGATTGCAATTGAAAGCTGTCTCTCAAGCTGGACGTCCAGTTATTTTGCAGTTTCAATTATATCGCTGGCTGCGTGCGTGCGTGCGAGCGGCACTCAGCCCAGGAGAAGAAAAAGATACCACTGAGCTGAGAAAGTCAGTGCAATATATATGCTTTATTCTCACTAATAATACATACACACACACACACATGTACAGACAGAGACGCTGGGAACGAGCTGTTTTTCTTTTTGAATATCTCCCCACAGGGAGGTGCACCGTTCCCAGAGACACTGCAATACTGGGTCGATGCGTGGAGTGGACGGAGCAAGCCCCTATTCCATCTCCCTGTTCCAAAAATCAATTTAATATATGGTCCCCAGATAGGGGACGTATCAGATATTAAACTGATAAGAACAGATTTTTTTTTTTTTTTTCTGACACTCTGGGGTGCCTTATTGCCTTACAGATTCATTCCAGATTCCTTGCAGTGACATTACATCAAGCCAAAGCTCTACAAGCCAAAGCTCTACACTCTGCCCGAGGGGATTTCTCCCTGACTGCATCCCCCCGGCATACAATGGCAGGAAGGCTCCAAATGGTTGCCTTCCCCCACTTGACCACTTGATCTTAGCCAAAAGGCCGAGAAGCGATACCGCGCTCGATGCGAATTGATCTTGGGTCCTGTTTGCCCTCCTTCTTTTTTCTCTGCATGACTGTGTTTAAAGCAGTCTCGCAGCACTGCCGTTCTGGGCACATTTTTGCCACCGTTTCTAATTGCAACAGTGGATCAGTTGAAAGAAGTTGCCGTTTTCTCCTTTCTTGCTCGGATTGCGTGACAGATTGGTAACTTTGCCAGTAGGCCACCAATCAGATGGGAGAGGGTTGGGTCTCAACGGACCTACGTCACTCATTCTCCGTCACGAACGAACTGCCGTGGAAGGAAACCTCTTTAAGGTAAACTAGGGACGTGACGTGACGTGTCTCACAGTGAGTGAGCGAGTGAGTGAGTGAGATTGCAACAGACAATCGAGAAAGAGGTGAGGTGCTGACAATCAGCAGCTCGTGTTTAAACATTCCTTCCACAGCAGGCAAGACCAATCAAAAGAAAATACTGCAGATGCTGGCTCTGGCTCGGCTGCCTGGCTGGCTGGCTGGAGATGGGAAATAAAAAGACAAGACGTGTTAATGGCTGGGTTAACTGTCGCAAGCAACAAGGCGTTAATGTTTCAGGAGTGCCGATTGCAATTGAAAGCTGTCTCTCAAGCTGCTCCTCCCCCGAAAGAAACGAGGCGTTAATGTTTCGGAAGTGCCGATTGAAAGCTGTCTCTCAAGCTGCTCCCTCACTGGGCCCTGTCCGTTGTCATGTTAATGGCTGGGTTAACTGTCGCAAGCAACAAGGCGTTAATGTTTCAGGAGTGCCGATTGCAATTGAAAGCTGTCTCTCAAGCTGCTCCTCCCCCGAAAGAAACGAGGCGGTAATGTTTCAGGAGTGCCGATTGCAATTGAAAGCTGTCTCTCAAGCTGGACGTCCAGTTATTTTGCAGTTTCAATTATATCGCTGGCTGCGTGCGTGCGTGCGAGCGGCACTCAGCCCAGGAGAAGAAAAAGATACCACTGAGCTGAGAAAGTCAGTGCAATATATATGCTTTATTCTCACTAATAATACATACACACACACACACATGTACAGACAGAGACGCGGGGAACGAGCTGTTTTTCTTTTTGAATATCTCCCCACAGGGAGGTGCACCGTTCCCAGAGACACTGCAATACTGGGTCGATGCGTGGAGTGGACGGAGCAAGCCCCTATTCCATCTCCCTGTTCCAAAAATCAATTTAATATATGGTCCCCAGATAGGGGACGTATCAGATATTAAACTGATAAGAACAGATTTTTTTTTTTTTTCTGACACTCTGGGGTGCCTTATTGCCTTACAGATTCATTCCAGATTCCTTGCAGTGACATTACATCAAGCCAAAGCTCTACAAGCCAAAGCTCTACACTCTGCCCGAGGGGATTTCTCCCTGACTGCATCCCCCCGGCATACAATGGCAGGAAGGCTCCAAATGGTTGCCTTCCCCCACTTGACCACTTGATCTTAGCCAAAAGGCCGAGAAGCGATACCGCACTCGATGCGAATTGATCTTGGGTCCTGTTTGCCCTCCTTCTTTTTTCTCTGCATGACTGTGTTTAAAGCAGTCTCGCAGCACTGCCGTTCTGGGCACATTTTTGCCACCGTTTCTAATTGCAACAGTGGATCAGTTGAAAGAAGTTGCCGTTTTCTCCTTTCTTGCTCGGATTGCGTGACAGATTGGTAACTTTGCCAGTAGGCCACCAATCAGATGGGAGAGGGTTGGGTCTCAACGGACCTACGTCACTCATTCTCCGTCACGAACGAACTGCCGTGGAAGGAAACCTCTTTAAGGTAAACTAGGGACGTGACGTGACGTGTCTCACAGTGAGTGAGCGAGTGAGTGAGTGAGATTGCAACAGACAATCGAGAAAGAGGTGAGGTGCTGACAATCAGCAGCTCGTGTTTAAACATTCCTTCCACAGCAGGCAAGACCAATCAAAAGAAAATACTGCAGATGCTGGCTCTGGCTCGGCTGCCTGGCTGGCTGGCTGGAGATGGGAAATAAAAAGACAAGACGTGTTAATGGCTGGGTTAACTGTCGCAAGCAACAAGGCGTTAATGTTTCAGGAGTGCCGATTGCAATTGAAAGCTGTCTCTCAAGCTGCTCCTCCCCCGAAAGAAACGAGGCGTTAATGTTTCGGAAGTGCCGATTGAAAGCTGTCTCTCAAGCTGCTCCCTCACTGGGCCCTGTCCGTTGTCATGTTAATGGCTGGGTTAACTGTCGCAAGCAACAAGGCGTTAATGTTTCAGGAGTGCCGATTGCAATTGAAAGCTGTCTCTCAAGCTGCTCCTCCCCCGAAAGAAACGAGGCGGTAATGTTTCAGGAGTGCCGATTGCAATTGAAAGCTGTCTCTCAAGCTGGACGTCCAGTTATTTTGCAGTTTCAATTATATCGCTGGCTGCGTGCGTGCGTGCGAGCGGCACTCAGCCCAGGAGAAGAAAAAGATACCACTGAGCTGAGAAAGTCAGTGCAATATATATGCTTTATTCTCACTAATAATACATACACACACACACACATGTACAGACAGAGACGCTGGGAACGAGCTGTTTTTCTTTTTGAATATCTCCCCACAGGGAGGTGCACCGTTCCCAGAGACACTGCAATACTGGGTCGATGCGTGGAGTGGACGGAGCAAGCCCCTATTCCATCTCCCTGTTCCAAAAATCAATTTAATATATGGTCCCCAGATAGGGGACGTATCAGATATTAAACTGATAAGAACAGATTTTTTTTTTTTTTTTTTCCTGACACTCTGGGGTGCCTTATTGCCTTACAGATTCATTCCAGATTCCTTGCAGTGACATTACATCAAGCCAAAGCTCTACAAGCCAAAGCTCTACACTCTGCCCGAGGGGATTTCTCCCTGACTGCATCCCCCCGGCATACAATGGCAGGAAGGCTCCAAATGGTTGCCTTCCCCCACTTGACCACTTGATCTTAGCCAAAAGGCCGAGAAGCGATACCGCGCTCGATGCGAATTGATCTTGGGTCCTGTTTGCCCTCCTTCTTTTTTCTCTGCATGACTGTGTTTAAAGCAGTCTCGCAGCACTGCCGTTCTGGGCACATTTTTGCCACCGTTTCTAATTGCAACAGTGGATCAGTTGAAAGAAGTTGCCGTTTTCTCCTTTCTTGCTCGGATTGCGTGACAGATTGGTAACTTTGCCAGTAGGCCACCAATCAGATGGGAGAGGGTTGGGTCTCAACGGACCTACGTCACTCATTCTCCGTCACGAACGAACTGCCGTGGAAGGAAACCTCTTTAAGGTAAACTAGGGACGTGACGTGACGTGTCTCACAGTGAGTGAGCGAGTGAGTGAGTGAGATTGCAACAGACAATCGAGAAAGAGGTGAGGTGCTGACAATCAGCAGCTCGTGTTTAAACATTCCTTCCACAGCAGGCAAGACCAATCAAAAGAAAATACTGCAGATGCTGGCTCTGGCTCGGCTGCCTGGCTGGCTGGCTGGAGATGGGAAATAAAAAGACAAGACGTGTTAATGGCTGGGTTAACTGTCGCAAGCAACAAGGCGTTAATGTTTCAGGAGTGCCGATTGCAATTGAAAGCTGTCTCTCAAGCTGCTCCTCCCCCGAAAGAAACGAGGCGTTAATGTTTCGGAAGTGCCGATTGAAAGCTGTCTCTCAAGCTGCTCCCTCACTGGGCCCTGTCCGTTGTCATGTTAATGGCTGGGTTAACTGTCGCAAGCAACAAGGCGTTAATGTTTCAGGAGTGCCGATTGCAATTGAAAGCTGTCTCTCAAGCTGCTCCTCCCCCGAAAGAAACGAGGCGGTAATGTTTCAGGAGTGCCGATTGCAATTGAAAGCTGTCTCTCAAGCTGGACGTCCAGTTATTTTGCAGTTTCAATTATATCGCTGGCTGCGTGCGTGCGTGCGAGCGGCACTCAGCCCAGGAGAAGAAAAAGATACCACTGAGCTGAGAAAGTCAGTGCAATATATATGCTTTATTCTCACTAATAATACATACACACACACACACATGTACAGACAGAGACGCTGGGAACGAGCTGTTTTTCTTTTTGAATATCTCCCCACAGGGAGGTGCACCGTTCCCAGAGACACTGCAATACTGGGTCGATGCGTGGAGTGGACGGAGCAAGCCCCTATTCCATCTCCCTGTTCCAAAAATCAATTTAATATATGGTCCCCAGATAGGGGACGTATCAGATATTAAACTGATAAGAACAGATTTTTTTTTTTTTTTTTTTTCTGACACTCTGGGGTGCCTTATTGCCTTACAGATTCATTCCAGATTCCTTGCAGTGACATTACATCAAGCCAAAGCTCTACAAGCCAAAGCTCTACACTCTGCCCGAGGGGATTTCTCCCTGACTGCATCCCCCCGGCATACAATGGCAGGAAGGCTCCAAATGGTTGCCTTCCCCCACTTGACCACTTGATCTTAGCCAAAAGGCCGAGAAGCGATACCGCGCTCGATGCGAATTGATCTTGGGTCCTGTTTGCCCTCCTTCTTTTTTCTCTGCATGACTGTGTTTAAAGCAGTCTCGCAGCACTGCCGTTCTGGGCACATTTTTGCCACCGTTTCTAATTGCAACAGTGGATCAGTTGAAAGAAGTTGCCGTTTTCTCCTTTCTTGCTCGGATTGCGTGACAGATTGGTAACTTTGCCAGTAGGCCACCAATCAGATGGGAGAGGGTTGGGTCTCAACGGACCTACGTCACTCATTCTCCGTCACGAACGAACTGCCGTGGAAGGAAACCTCTTTAAGGTAAACTAGGGACGTGACGTGACGTGTCTCACAGTGAGTGAGCGAGTGAGTGAGTGAGATTGCAACAGACAATCGAGAAAGAGGTGAGGTGCTGACAATCAGCAGCTCGTGTTTAAACATTCCTTCCACAGCAGGCAAGACCAATCAAAAGAAAATACTGCAGATGCTGGCTCTGGCTCGGCTGCCTGGCTGGCTGGCTGGAGATGGGAAATAAAAAGACAAGACGTGTTAATGGCTGGGTTAACTGTCGCAAGCAACAAGGCGTTAATGTTTCAGGAGTGCCGATTGCAATTGAAAGCTGTCTCTCAAGCTGCTCCTCCCCCGAAAGAAACGAGGCGTTAATGTTTCGGAAGTGCCGATTGAAAGCTGTCTCTCAAGCTGCTCCCTCACTGGGCCCTGTCCGTTGTCATGTTAATGGCTGGGTTAACTGTCGCAAGCAACAAGGCGTTAATGTTTCAGGAGTGCCGATTGCAATTGAAAGCTGTCTCTCAAGCTGCTCCTCCCCCGAAAGAAACGAGGCGGTAATGTTTCAGGAGTGCCGATTGCAATTGAAAGCTGTCTCTCAAGCTGGACGTCCAGTTATTTTGCAGTTTCAATTATATCGCTGGCTGCGTGCGTGCGTGCGAGCGGCACTCAGCCCAGGAGAAGAAAAAGATACCACTGAGCTGAGAAAGTCAGTGCAATATATATGCTTTATTCTCACTAATAATACATACACACACACACACATGTACAGACAGAGACGCTGGGAACGAGCTGTTTTTCTTTTTGAATATCTCCCCACAGGGAGGTGCACCGTTCCCAGAGACACTGCAATACTGGGTCGATGCGTGGAGTGGACGGAGCAAGCCCCTATTCCATCTCCCTGTTCCAAAAATCAATTTAATATATGGTCCCCAGATAGGGGACGTATCAGATATTAAACTGATAAGAACAGATTTTTTTTTTTTCCTGACACTCTGGGGTGCCTTATTGCCTTACAGATTCATTCCAGATGCCTTGCAGTGACATTACATCAAGCCAAAGCTCTACAAGCCAAAGCTCTACACTCTGCCCGAGGGGATTTCTCCCTGACTGCATCCCCCCGGCATACAATGGCAGGAAGGCTCCAAATGGTTGCCTTCCCCCACTTGACCACTTGATCTTAGCCAAAAGGCCGAGAAGCGATACCGCGCTCGATGCGAATTGATCTTGGGTCCTGTTTGCCCTCCTTTTTTCTCTGCATGACTGTGTTTAAAGCAGTCTCGCAGCACTGCCGTTCTGGGCACATTTTTGCCACCGTTTCTAATTGCAACAGTGGATCAGTTGAAAGAAGTTGCCGTTTTCTCCTTTCTTGCTCGGATTGCGTGACAGATTGGTAACTTTGCCAGTAGGCCACCAATCAGATGGGAGAGGGTTGGGTCTCAACGGACCTACGTCACTCATTCTCCGTCACGAACGAACTGCCGTGGAAGGAAACCTCTTTAAGGTAAACTAGGGACGTGACGTGACGTGTCTCACAGTGAGTGAGCGAGTGAGTGAGTGAGATTGCAACAGACAATCGAGAAAGAGGTGAGGTGCTGACAATCAGCAGCTCGTGTTTAAACATTCCTTCCACAGCAGGCAAGACCAATCAAAAGAAAATACTGCAGATGCTGGCTCTGGCTCGGCTGCCTGGCTGGCTGGCTGGAGATGGGAAATAAAAAGACAAGACGTGTTAATGGCTGGGTTAACTGTCGCAAGCAACAAGGCGTTAATGTTTCAGGAGTGCCGATTGCAATTGAAAGCTGTCTCTCAAGCTGCTCCTCCCCCGAAAGAAACGAGGCGTTAATGTTTCGGAAGTGCCGATTGAAAGCTGTCTCTCAAGCTGCTCCCTCACTGGGCCCTGTCCGTTGTCATGTTAATGGCTGGGTTAACTGTCGCAAGCAACAAGGCGTTAATGTTTCAGGAGTGCCGATTGCAATTGAAAGCTGTCTCTCAAGCTGCTCCTCCCCCGAAAGAAACGAGGCGGTAATGTTTCAGGAGTGCCGATTGCAATTGAAAGCTGTCTCTCAAGCTGGACGTCCAGTTATTTTGCAGTTTCAATTATATCGCTGGCTGCGTGCGTGCGTGCGAGCGGCACTCAGCCCAGGAGAAGAAAAAGATACCACTGAGCTGAGAAAGTCAGTGCAATATATATGCTTTATTCTCACTAATAATACATACACACACACACACATGTACAGACAGAGACGCTGGGAACGAGCTGTTTTTCTTTTTGAATATCTCCCCACAGGGAGGTGCACCGTTCCCAGAGACACTGCAATACTGGGTCGATGCGTGGAGTGGACGGAGCAAGCCCCTATTCCATCTCCCTGTTCCAAAAATCAATTTAATATATGGTCCCCAGATAGGGGACGTATCAGATATTAAACTGATAAGAACAGATTTTTTTTTTTCCTGACACTCTGGGGTGCCTTATTGCCTTACAGATTCATTCCAGATTCCTTGCAGTGACATTACATCAAGCCAAAGCTCTACAAGCCAAAGCTCTGCACTCTGCCCGAGGGGATTTCTCCCTGACTGCATCCCCCCGGCATACAATGGCAGGAAGGCTCCAAATGGTTGCCTTCCCCCACTTGACCACTTGATCTTAGCCAAAAGGCCGAGAAGCGATACCGCGCTCGATGCGAATTGATCTTGGGTCCTGTTTGCCCTCCTTCTTTTTTCTCTGCATGACTGTGTTTAAAGCAGTCTCGCAGCACTGCCGTTCTGGGCACATTTTTGCCACCGTTTCTAATTGCAACAGTGGATCAGTTGAAAGAAGTTGCCGTTTTCTCCTTTCTTGCTCGGATTGCGTGACAGATTGGTAACTTTGCCAGTAGGCCACCAATCAGATGGGAGAGGGTTGGGTCTCAACGGACCTACGTCACTCATTCTCCGTCACGAACGAACTGCCGTGGAAGGAAACCTCTTTAAGGTAAACTAGGGACGTGACGTGACGTGTCTCACAGTGAGTGAGCGAGTGAGTGAGTGAGATTGCAACAGACAATCGAGAAAGAGGTGAGGTGCTGACAATCAGCAGCTCGTGTTTAAACATTCCTTCCACAGCAGGCAAGACCAATCAAAAGAAAATACTGCAGATGCTGGCTCTGGCTCGGCTGCCTGGCTGGCTGGCTGGAGATGGGAAATAAAAAGACAAGACGTGTTAATGGCTGGGTTAACTGTCGCAAGCAACAAGGCGTTAATGTTTCAGGAGTGCCGATTGCAATTGAAAGCTGTCTCTCAAGCTGCTCCTCCCCCGAAAGAAACGAGGCGTTAATGTTTCGGAAGTGCCGATTGAAAGCTGTCTCTCAAGCTGCTCCCTCACTGGGCCCTGTCCGTTGTCATGTTAATGGCTGGGTTAACTGTCGCAAGCAACAAGGCGTTAATGTTTCAGGAGTGCCGATTGCAATTGAAAGCTGTCTCTCAAGCTGCTCCTCCCCCGAAAGAAACGAGGCGGTAATGTTTCAGGAGTGCCGATTGCAATTGAAAGCTGTCTCTCAAGCTGGACGTCCAGTTATTTTGCAGTTTCAATTATATCGCTGGCTGCGTGCGTGCGTGCGAGCGGCACTCAGCCCAGGAGAAGAAAAAGATACCACTGAGCTGAGAAAGTCAGTGCAATATATATGCTTTATTCTCACTAATAATACATACACACACACACACATGTACAGACAGAGACGCTGGGAACGAGCTGTTTTTCTTTTTGAATATCTCCCCACAGGGAGGTGCACCGTTCCCAGAGACACTGCAATACTGGGTCGATGCGTGGAGTGGACGGAGCAAGCCCCTATTCCATCTCCCTGTTCCAAAAATCAATTTAATATATGGTCCCCAGATAGGGGACGTATCAGATATTAAACTGATAAGAACAGATTTTTTTTTTTTTTTTTTTTTTTTTTCCTGACACTCTGGGGTGCCTTATTGCCTTACAGATTCATTCCAGATTCCTTGCAGTGACATTACATCAAGCCAAAGCTCTACAAGCCAAAGCTCTACACTCTGCCCGAGGGGATTTCTCCCTGACTGCATCCCCCCGGCATACAATGGCAGGAAGGCTCCAAATGGTTGCCTTCCCCCACTTGACCACTTGATCTTAGCCAAAAGGCCGAGAAGCGATACCGCGCTCGATGCGAATTGATCTTGGGTCCTGTTTGCCCTCCTTCTTTTTTCTCTGCATGACTGTGTTTAAAGCAGTCTCGCAGCACTGCCGTTCTGGGCACATTTTTGCCACCGTTTCTAATTGCAACAGTGGATCAGTTGAAAGAAGTTGCCGTTTTCTCCTTTCTTGCTCGGATTGCGTGACAGATTGGTAACTTTGCCAGTAGGCCACCAATCAGATGGGAGAGGGTTGGGTCTCAACGGACCTACGTCACTCATTCTCCGTCACGAACGAACTGCCGTGGAAGGAAACCTCTTTAAGGTAAACTAGGGACGTGACGTGACGTGTCTCACAGTGAGTGAGCGAGTGAGTGAGTGAGATTGCAACAGACAATCGAGAAAGAGGTGAGGTGCTGACAATCAGCAGCTCGTGTTTAAACATTCCTTCCACAGCAGGCAAGACCAATCAAAAGAAAATACTGCAGATGCTGGCTCTGGCTCGGCTGCCTGGCTGGCTGGCTGGAGATGGGAAATAAAAAGACAAGACGTGTTAATGGCTGGGTTAACTGTCGCAAGCAACAAGGCGTTAATGTTTCAGGAGTGCCGATTGCAATTGAAAGCTGTCTCTCAAGCTGCTCCTCCCCCGAAAGAAACGAGGCGTTAATGTTTCGGAAGTGCCGATTGAAAGCTGTCTCTCAAGCTGCTCCCTCACTGGGCCCTGTCCGTTGTCATGTTAATGGCTGGGTTAACTGTCGCAAGCAACAAGGCGTTAATGTTTCAGGAGTGCCGATTGCAATTGAAAGCTGTCTCTCAAGCTGCTCCTCCCCCGAAAGAAACGAGGCGGTAATGTTTCAGGAGTGCCGATTGCAATTGAAAGCTGTCTCTCAAGCTGGACGTCCAGTTATTTTGCAGTTTCAATTATATCGCTGGCTGCGTGCGTGCGTGCGAGCGGCACTCAGCCCAGGAGAAGAAAAAGATACCACTGAGCTGAGAAAGTCAGTGCAATATATATGCTTTATTCTCACTAATAATACATACACACACACACACATGTACAGACAGAGACGCTGGGAACGAGCTGTTTTTCTTTTTGAATATCTCCCCACAGGGAGGTGCACCGTTCCCAGAGACACTGCAATACTGGGTCGATGCGTGGAGTGGACGGAGCAAGCCCCTATTCCATCTCCCTGTTCCAAAAATCAATTTAATATATGGTCCCCAGATAGGGGACGTATCAGATATTAAACTGATAAGAACAGATTTTTTTTTTTTTTTTTTTTTTTTCTGACACTCTGGGGTGCCTTATTGCCTTACAGATTCATTCCAGATTCCTTGCAGTGACATTACATCAAGCCAAAGCTCTACAAGCCAAAGCTCTACACTCTGCCCGAGGGGATTTCTCCCTGACTGCATCCCCCCGGCATAGAATGGCAGAAAGGCTCCAAATGGTTGCCTTCCCCCACTTGACCACTTGATCTTAGCCAAAAGGCCGAGAAGCGATACCGCGCTCGATGCGAATTGATCTTGGGTCCTGTTTGCCCTCCTTCTTTTTTCTCTGCATGACTGTGTTTAAAGCAGTCTCGCAGCACTGCCGTTCTGGGCACATTTTTGCCACCGTTTCTAATTGCAACAGTGGATCAGTTGAAAGAAGTTGCCGTTTTCTCCTTTCTTGCTCGGATTGCGTGACAGATTGGTAACTTTGCCAGTAGGCCACCAATCAGATGGGAGAGGGTTGGGTCTCAACGGACCTACGTCACTCATTCTCCGTCACGAACGAACTGCCGTGGAAGGAAACCTCTTTAAGGTAAACTAGGGACGTGACGTGACGTGTCTCACAGTGAGTGAGCGAGTGAGTGAGTGAGATTGCAACAGACAATCGAGAAAGAGGTGAGGTGCTGACAATCAGCAGCTCGTGTTTAAACATTCCTTCCACAGCAGGCAAGACCAATCAAAAGAAAATACTGCAGATGCTGGCTCTGGCTCGGCTGCCTGGCTGGCTGGCTGGAGATGGGAAATAAAAAGACAAGACGTGTTAATGGCTGGGTTAACTGTCGCAAGCAACAAGGCGTTAATGTTTCAGGAGTGCCGATTGCAATTGAAAGCTGTCTCTCAAGCTGCTCCTCCCCCGAAAGAAACGAGGCGTTAATGTTTCGGAAGTGCCGATTGAAAGCTGTCTCTCAAGCTGCTCCCTCACTGGGCCCTGTCCGTTGTCATGTTAATGGCTGGGTTAACTGTCGCAAGCAACAAGGCGTTAATGTTTCAGGAGTGCCGATTGCAATTGAAAGCTGTCTCTCAAGCTGCTCCTCCCCCGAAAGAAACGAGGCGGTAATGTTTCAGGAGTGCCGATTGCAATTGAAAGCTGTCTCTCAAGCTGGACGTCCAGTTATTTTGCAGTTTCAATTATATCGCTGGCTGCGTGCGTGCGTGCGAGCGGCACTCAGCCCAGGAGAAGAAAAAGATACCACTGAGCTGAGAAAGTCAGTGCAATATATATGCTTTATTCTCACTAATAATACATACACACACACACACACATGTACAGACAGAGACGCTGGGAACGAGCTGTTTTTCTTTTTGAATATCTCCCCACAGGGAGGTGCACCGTTCCCAGAGACACTGCAATACTGGGTCGATGCGTGGAGTGGACGGAGCAAGCCCCTATTCCATCTCCCTGTTCCAAAAATCAATTTAATATATGGTCCCCAGATAGGGGACGTATCAGATATTAAACTGATAAGAACAGATTTTTTTTTTTTTTTTTTTTTTTCTGACACTCTGGGGTGCCTTATTGCCTTACAGATTCATTCCAGATTCCTTGCAGTGACATTACATCAAGCCAAAGCTCTACAAGCCAAAGCTCTACACTCTGCCCGAGGGGATTTCTCCCTGACTGCATCCCCCCGGCATACAATGGCAGGAAGGCTCCAAATGGTTGCCTTCCCCCACTTGACCACTTGATCTTAGCCAAAAGGCCGAGAAGCGATACCGCGCTCGATGCGAATTGATCTTGGGTCCTGTTTGCCCTCCTTCTTTTTTCTCTGCATGACTGTGTTTAAAGCAGTCTCGCAGCACTGCCGTTCTGGGCACATTTTTGCCACCGTTTCTAATTGCAACAGTGGATCAGTTGAAAGAAGTTGCCGTTTTCTCCTTTCTTGCTCGGATTGCGTGACAGATTGGTAACTTTGCCAGTAGGCCACCAATCAGATGGGAGAGGGTTGGGTCTCAACGGACCTACGTCACTCATTCTCCGTCACGAACGAACTGCCGTGGAAGGAAACCTCTTTAAGGTAAACTAGGGACGTGACGTGACGTGTCTCACAGTGAGTGAGCGAGTGAGTGAGTGAGATTGCAACAGACAATCGAGAAAGAGGTGAGGTGCTGACAATCAGCAGCTCGTGTTTAAACATTCCTTCCACAGCAGGCAAGACCAATCAAAAGAAAATACTGCAGATGCTGGCTCTGGCTCGGCTGCCTGGCTGGCTGGCTGGAGATGGGAAATAAAAAGACAAGACGTGTTAATGGCTGGGTTAACTGTCGCAAGCAACAAGGCGTTAATGTTTCAGGAGTGCCGATTGCAATTGAAAGCTGTCTCTCAAGCTGCTCCTCCCCCGAAAGAAACGAGGCGGTAATGTTTCAGGAGTGCCGATTGCAATTGAAAGCTGTCTCTCAAGCTGGACGTCCAGTTATTTTGCAGTTTCAATTATATCGCTGGCTGCGTGCGTGCGTGCGAGCGGCACTCAGCCCAGGAGAAGAAAAAGATACCACTGAGCTGAGAAAGTCAGTGCAATATATATGCTTTATTCTCACTAATAATACATACACACACACACACATGTACAGACAGAGACGCTGGGAACGAGCTGTTTTTCTTTTTGAATATCTCCCCACAGGGAGGTGCACCGTTCCCAGAGACACTGCAATACTGGGTCGATGCGTGGAGTGGACGGAGCAAGCCCCTATTCCATCTCCCTGTTCCAAAAATCAATTTAATATATGGTCCCCAGATAGGGGACGTATCAGATATTAAACTGATAAGAACAGATTTTTTTTTTTTTTTTTTTTTTTTCTGACACTCTGGGGTGCCTTATTGCCTTACAGATTCATTCCAGATTCCTTGCAGTGACATTACATCAAGCCAAAGCTCTACAAGCCAAAGCTCTACACTCTGCCCGAGGGGATTTCTCCCTGACTGCATCCCCCCGGCATAGAATGGCAGAAAGGCTCCAAATGGTTGCCTTCCCCCACTTGACCACTTGATCTTAGCCAAAAGGCCGAGAAGCGATACCGCGCTCGATGCGAATTGATCTTGGGTCCTGTTTGCCCTCCTTCTTTTTTCTCTGCATGACTGTGTTTAAAGCAGTCTCGCAGCACTGCCGTTCTGGGCACATTTTTGCCACCGTTTCTAATTGCAACAGTGGATCAGTTGAAAGAAGTTGCCGTTTTCTCCTTTCTTGCTCGGATTGCGTGACAGATTGGTAACTTTGCCAGTAGGCCACCAATCAGATGGGAGAGGGTTGGGTCTCAACGGACCTACGTCACTCATTCTCCGTCACGAACGAACTGCCGTGGAAGGAAACCTCTTTAAGGTAAACTAGGGACGTGACGTGACGTGTCTCACAGTGAGTGAGCGAGTGAGTGAGTGAGATTGCAACAGACAATCGAGAAAGAGGTGAGGTGCTGACAATCAGCAGCTCGTGTTTAAACATTCCTTCCACAGCAGGCAAGACCAATCAAAAGAAAATACTGCAGATGCTGGCTCTGGCTCGGCTGCCTGGCTGGCTGGCTGGAGATGGGAAATAAAAAGACAAGACGTGTTAATGGCTGGGTTAACTGTCGCAAGCAACAAGGCGTTAATGTTTCAGGAGTGCCGATTGCAATTGAAAGCTGTCTCTCAAGCTGCTCCTCCCCCGAAAGAAACGAGGCGTTAATGTTTCGGAAGTGCCGATTGAAAGCTGTCTCTCAAGCTGCTCCCTCACTGGGCCCTGTCCGTTGTCATGTTAATGGCTGGGTTAACTGTCGCAAGCAACAAGGCGTTAATGTTTCAGGAGTGCCGATTGCAATTGAAAGCTGTCTCTCAAGCTGCTCCTCCCCCGAAAGAAACGAGGCGGTAATGTTTCAGGAGTGCCGATTGCAATTGAAAGCTGTCTCTCAAGCTGGACGTCCAGTTATTTTGCAGTTTCAATTATATCGCTGGCTGCGTGCGTGCGTGCGAGCGGCACTCAGCCCAGGAGAAGAAAAAGATACCACTGAGCTGAGAAAGTCAGTGCAATATATATGCTTTATTCTCACTAATAATACATACACACACACACACATGTACAGACAGAGACGCTGGGAACGAGCTGTTTTTCTTTTTGAATATCTCCCCACAGGGAGGTGCACCGTTCCCAGAGACACTGCAATACTGGGTCGATGCGTGGAGTGGACGGAGCAAGCCCCTATTCCATCTCCCTGTTCCAAAAATCAATTTAATATATGGTCCCCAGATAGGGGACGTATCAGATATTAAACTGATAAGAACAGATTTTTTTTTTTTTTTTTTTTTTCTGACACTCTGGGGTGCCTTATTGCCTTACAGATTCATTCCAGATTCCTTGCAGTGACATTACATCAAGCCAAAGCTCTACAAGCCAAAGCTCTACACTCTGCCCGAGGGGATTTCTCCCTGACTGCATCCCCCCGGCATACAATGGCAGGAAGGCTCCAAATGGTTGCCTTCCCCCACTTGACCACTTGATCTTAGCCAAAAGGCCGAGAAGCGATACCGCGCTCGATGCGAATTGATCTTGGGTCCTGTTTGCCCTCCTTCTTTTTTCTCTGCATGACTGTGTTTAAAGCAGTCTCGCAGCACTGCCGTTCTGGGCACATTTTTGCCACCGTTTCTAATTGCAACAGTGGATCAGTTGAAAGAAGTTGCCGTTTTCTCCTTTCTTGCTCGGATTGCGTGACAGATTGGTAACTTTGCCAGTAGGCCACCAATCAGATGGGAGAGGGTTGGGTCTCAACGGACCTACGTCACTCATTCTCCGTCACGAACGAACTGCCGTGGAAGGAAACCTCTTTAAGGTAAACTAGGGACGTGACGTGACGTGTCTCACAGTGAGTGAGCGAGTGAGTGAGTGAGATTGCAACAGACAATCGAGAAAGAGGTGAGGTGCTGACAATCAGCAGCTCGTGTTTAAACATTCCTTCCACAGCAGGCAAGACCAATCAAAAGAAAATACTGCAGATGCTGGCTCTGGCTCGGCTGCCTGGCTGGCTGGCTGGAGATGGGAAATAAAAAGACAAGACGTGTTAATGGCTGGGTTAACTGTCGCAAGCAACAAGGCGTTAATGTTTCAGGAGTGCCGATTGCAATTGAAAGCTGTCTCTCAAGCTGCTCCTCCCCCGAAAGAAACGAGGCGTTAATGTTTCGGAAGTGCCGATTGAAAGCTGTCTCTCAAGCTGCTCCCTCACTGGGCCCTGTCCGTTGTCATGTTAATGGCTGGGTTAACTGTCGCAAGCAACAAGGCGTTAATGTTTCAGGAGTGCCGATTGCAATTGAAAGCTGTCTCTCAAGCTGCTCCTCCCCCGAAAGAAACGAGGCGGTAATGTTTCAGGAGTGCCGATTGCAATTGAAAGCTGTCTCTCAAGCTGGACGTCCAGTTATTTTGCAGTTTCAATTATATCGCTGGCTGCGTGCGTGCGTGCGAGCGGCACTCAGCCCAGGAGAAGAAAAAGATACCACTGAGCTGAGAAAGTCAGTGCAATATATATGCTTTATTCTCACTAATAATACATACACACACACACACATGTACAGACAGAGACGCTGGGAACGAGCTGTTTTTCTTTTTGAATATCTCCCCACAGGGAGGTGCACCGTTCCCAGAGACACTGCAATACTGGGTCGATGCGTGGAGTGGACGGAGCAAGCCCCTATTCCATCTCCCTGTTCCAAAAATCAATTTAATATATGGTCCCCAGATAGGGGACGTATCAGATATTAAACTGATAAGAACAGATTTTTTTTTTTTTTTTTTTTTTCTGACACTCTGGGGTGCCTTATTGCCTTACAGATTCATTCCAGATTCCTTGCAGTGACATTACATCAAGCCAAAGCTCTACAAGCCAAAGCTCTACACTCTGCCCGAGGGGATTTCTCCCTGACTGCATCCCCCCGGCATAGAATGGCAGAAAGGCTCCAAATGGTTGCCTTCCCCCACTTGACCACTTGATCTTAGCCAAAAGGCCGAGAAGCGATACCGCGCTCGATGCGAATTGATCTTGGGTCCTGTTTGCCCTCCTTCTTTTTTCTCTGCATGACTGTGTTTAAAGCAGTCTCGCAGCACTGCCGTTCTGGGCACATTTTTGCCACCGTTTCTAATTGCAACAGTGGATCAGTTGAAAGAAGTTGCCGTTTTCTCCTTTCTTGCTCGGATTGCGTGACAGATTGGTAACTTTGCCAGTAGGCCACCAATCAGATGGGAGAGGGTTGGGTCTCAACGGACCTACGTCACTCATTCTCCGTCACGAACGAACTGCCGTGGAAGGAAACCTCTTTAAGGTAAACTAGGGACGTGACGTGACGTGTCTCACAGTGAGTGAGCGAGTGAGTGAGTGAGATTGCAACAGACAATCGAGAAAGAGGTGAGGTGCTGACAATCAGCAGCTCGTGTTTAAACATTCCTTCCACAGCAGGCAAGACCAATCAAAAGAAAATACTGCAGATGCTGGCTCTGGCTCGGCTGCCTGGCTGGCTGGCTGGAGATGGGAAATAAAAAGACAAGACGTGTTAATGGCTGGGTTAACTGTCGCAAGCAACAAGGCGTTAATGTTTCAGGAGTGCCGATTGCAATTGAAAGCTGTCTCTCAAGCTGCTCCTCCCCCGAAAGAAACGAGGCGTTAATGTTTCGGAAGTGCCGATTGAAAGCTGTCTCTCAAGCTGCTCCCTCACTGGGCCCTGTCCGTTGTCATGTTAATGGCTGGGTTAACTGTCGCAAGCAACAAGGCGTTAATGTTTCAGGAGTGCCGATTGCAATTGAAAGCTGTCTCTCAAGCTGCTCCTCCCCCGAAAGAAACGAGGCGGTAATGTTTCAGGAGTGCCGATTGCAATTGAAAGCTGTCTCTCAAGCTGGACGTCCAGTTATTTTGCAGTTTCAATTATATCGCTGGCTGCGTGCGTGCGTGCGAGCGGCACTCAGCCCAGGAGAAGAAAAAGATACCACTGAGCTGAGAAAGTCAGTGCAATATATATGCTTTATTCTCACTAATAATACATACACACACACACACATGTACAGACAGAGACGCTGGGAACGAGCTGTTTTTCTTTTTGAATATCTCCCCACAGGGAGGTGCACCGTTCCCAGAGACACTGCAATACTGGGTCGATGCGTGGAGTGGACGGAGCAAGCCCCTATTCCATCTCCCTGTTCCAAAAATCAATTTAATATATGGTCCCCAGATAGGGGACGTATCAGATATTAAACTGATAAGAACAGATTTTTTTTTTTTTTTTTTTTTCTGACACTCTGGGGTGCCTTATTGCCTTACAGATTCATTCCAGATTCCTTGCAGTGACATTACATCAAGCCAAAGCTCTACAAGCCAAAGCTCTACACTCTGCCCGAGGGGATTTCTCCCTGACTGCATCCCCCCGGCATACAATGGCAGGAAGGCTCCAAATGGTTGCCTTCCCCCACTTGACCACTTGATCTTAGCCAAAAGGCCGAGAAGCGATACCGCGCTCGATGCGAATTGATCTTGGGTCCTGTTTGCCCTCCTTCTTTTTTCTCTGCATGACTGTGTTTAAAGCAGTCTCGCAGCACTGCCGTTCTGGGCACATTTTTGCCACCGTTTCTAATTGCAACAGTGGATCAGTTGAAAGAAGTTGCCGTTTTCTCCTTTCTTGCTCGGATTGCGTGACAGATTGGTAACTTTGCCAGTAGGCCACCAATCAGATGGGAGAGGGTTGGGTCTCAACGGACCTACGTCACTCATTCTCCGTCACGAACGAACTGCCGTGGAAGGAAACCTCTTTAAGGTAAACTAGGGACGTGACGTGACGTGTCTCACAGTGAGTGAGCGAGTGAGTGAGTGAGATTGCAACAGACAATCGAGAAAGAGGTGAGGTGCTGACAATCAGCAGCTCGTGTTTAAACATTCCTTCCACAGCAGGCAAGACCAATCAAAAGAAAATACTGCAGATGCTGGCTCTGGCTCGGCTGCCTGGCTGGCTGGCTGGAGATGGGAAATAAAAAGACAAGACGTGTTAATGGCTGGGTTAACTGTCGCAAGCAACAAGGCGTTAATGTTTCAGGAGTGCCGATTGCAATTGAAAGCTGTCTCTCAAGCTGCTCCTCCCCCGAAAGAAACGAGGCGTTAATGTTTCGGAAGTGCCGATTGAAAGCTGTCTCTCAAGCTGCTCCCTCACTGGGCCCTGTCCGTTGTCATGTTAATGGCTGGGTTAACTGTCGCAAGCAACAAGGCGTTAATGTTTCAGGAGTGCCGATTGCAATTGAAAGCTGTCTCTCAAGCTGCTCCTCCCCCGAAAGAAACGAGGCGGTAATGTTTCAGGAGTGCCGATTGCAATTGAAAGCTGTCTCTCAAGCTGGACGTCCAGTTATTTTGCAGTTTCAATTATATCGCTGGCTGCGTGCGTGCGTGCGAGCGGCACTCAGCCCAGGAGAAGAAAAAGATACCACTGAGCTGAGAAAGTCAGTGCAATATATATGCTTTATTCTCACTAATAATACATACACACACACACACATGTACAGACAGAGACGCTGGGAACGAGCTGTTTTTCTTTTTGAATATCTCCCCACAGGGAGGTGCACCGTTCCCAGAGACACTGCAATACTGGGTCGATGCGTGGAGTGGACGGAGCAAGCCCCTATTCCATCTCCCTGTTCCAAAAATCAATTTAATATATGGTCCCCAGATAGGGGACGTATCAGATATTAAACTGATAAGAACAGATTTTTTTTTTTTTTTTTTTCCAAAAAATATACTTTATTCATAAAAATTTGCAGCAGTACATACAAAACAGTTGTCATATCACTTTCCAAACGTACACAATACAGATTATACAATTTGCAGGTTACGTTAAGTGCAGTACAATGAAAACATTGGACATCATTACAGTTCATGACACTCTCGGGTGTCTCATTGCATCATACTCAACACAGATTATTGATTACAGATTCATTTCTGGTCCATTTCAGATTCATTACAGTTACATTACAGCAATTTGAATTTTACATTCTGCCCGAGGGGGTTTTTCCCTGATTGCAGCCCCTCGGTTTACAATGTCGGGAAGGCTCTAAACGGTTGCCTTTCCCCACAGGGCCTTTGCGGCGGCCGCACCCATCCTCAGTGCGTCCCTCAGCACGTAGTCCTGGACCTTGGAATGTGCCAGTCTGCAACACTCGGTCGAGGACAGCTCCTTGTGCTGGAAGACCAGCAAGTTTCGGGCAGACCAAAGGGCGTCTTTCACCGAGTTGATGGTCTTCCAGCAGCAGCCGATGTCCGTCTCAGTGTGCGTCCCCGGGAACAGCCCGTAGAGCACAGAAACCTGTGTTACGGAACTGCTCGGGACGAACCTGGACAGATACCACTGCATCTCTCTCCAGACCTTCTTTGCAAAGGCACATTCCATAAGGAGATGGGTGACGGTCTCGTCTCCACCGCAGCCTCCTCTGGGACAGCGCGCGGTGGCGCTGAGAGCCCGGGAGTGCATGAAGGATCTGACGGGAAGGGCCCTTCTCACCACCAGCCAAGCTAGGTCTTGGTGCTTGTTTGAAAGCTCTGGCGATGAGGCGTTCTGCCAAATGACATTGACAGTCTGCTCGGGGAACCAACCGACAGGATCCACCATCTCCTTTTCCCGCAGGGTCTCGAGGACGTTACGTGCGGACCACTTGCTGATCGCCTTGTGGTCAAAGGTGTTTTCCTGCACAAACCTTTCCACGCAGGACAGGTGGGGCGGAACGGTCCAACTGGACGGAGCGTTCCGTGGCAGCGTGGCCAGGCCCATCCTTCTCAACACCGGGGACAGGTAGAACCTCAGCACGTAGTGACACTTTGTGTTTGCGTACTGAGGGTCTATGCACAGCTTGATGCAGCCGCACACAAAGGTGGCCATCAGGATGAGGGCCACGTTGGGCACGCCTTTCCCCCCTTTCTCTGGAGATTTGTACATCGTGACCCTGCGGACACGGTCCATTTTTGATCTCCAGACAAAGTGGAAGATGGCTCGGGTGACTGTCGCGGCGCAGGAGCGAGGTATGGGCCAGACCTGCGCCACGTACAGCAACACCGAGAGCACCTCGCACCTGATGACCAGGTTCTTGCCCACGATCGAGAGGGATCGTTGATCCCACAGTCCCAGTTTCTGCTTAACCTTGGAGATACGCTCCTCCCAGTTTTTGGTGCACGCCCCGGCCCCCCCGAACCAGATCCCCAGCACCTTCAGGTAATCCGACCTGACGGTGAAGGGGACAAAGGATCGGTCGGTCCAGTTCCCAAAGAACATGGCCTCGCTCTTGCTACGATTTACCCTGGCCCCCGAGGCCAGTTCGAACTGGTCGCAGATGCTCATCAATCTGCGGACCGACAGCTGATCCGAGCAAAAGACGGCGACGTCATCCATGTACAGGGAGGCCTTGACCTGAGTGCCTCCGCTGCCTGGGATCGTCACCCCTCTTATGCCCGCATCCCTCCTGATGGACTCGGCAAAGGGTTCGATGCAACACACGAACAAGACGGAGGAGAGAGGACAGCCCTGCCTGACTCCAGATTTGATCGGAAAGCTTTCTGATTCCCACCCGTTGATTGAAACTGCGCTACTGATGTTTGTGTAGAGCAGTTGGATCCAATTTCGGATTCCCTCCCCAAACCCCATTTTGGAGAGCACGTCCATCATGTACGTGTGGGATATTCTGTCAAAGGCCTTCTCCTGGTCCAGGCTAATCAGGCAGGTGTTCACCCCCCTGTCCTGTACGTAGGCAATCGTATCCCTGAGTAGCGCCAGGCTGTCAGAGATCTTCCTGCCGGGTACGGCGCAGGTCTGATCGGGGTGGATCACCACCTCCAGGGCTGACTTGACCCGATTGGCGATGACCTTGGACAGAATTTTGTAGTCCACGTTAAGTAGTGAGATGGGTCGCCAATTTTTGATTTCTTCCCTCTCCCCCTTCTGTTTGTAGATGAGGGTGATGATGCCTTTCCTCATGGAGTCTGACATGCTGCCTGCCAGAAGCATACCCCCGTACACTTCCAGCAGGTCTGGGCCTATCCAGTCCCACAGAGCCGAGTACAACTCCATCGGTAAGCCGTCGCTTCCGGGAGTCTTACTCTTCTCGAAGGATCGGACGGCCTTTGTCAGTTCGTCCAGAGTTAGCGGGTGATCCAGACTCTCCCGCTTGCTGTCGTCTAGAACCTCCGTGATAGACGACAAGAAGGAGTGGGAGGCCGCGCTGTCTGTGGGCTTCGCGTCGTACAGTCCGGCATAAAAGGATTTGCAGATCCTCAGTATGTCGGGCTGCGAGGACGTGACCGAGCCGTTCTCTTCCTTCAGGCTGCTGATCACAGAGCTCTCTCTGTGCACCTTTTGGAAGAAGAAGCGCGAGCAAGTCTCGTCCTGCTCCACGGAGCGGACTCTGGACCGGAAGATGATCTTGGAGGCCTCGGAGGCAAAGAGCGAGGCTTGCTGGTCCTTCACCTCTCTGAGTTCCTCCCCGACATCGATCCCCATCGACTGCAGCAGGAGAAGATTCTGCATGCTTTTCTGGAGTCGGGACGTTTCCCTCTGCCTCTCTCTCGCCTTCTGAACACCTTTGAGGATGAAGAACCTCTTGATGTTCGCCTTGATGGCTTCCCACCAGTGCACTGGGGAATCAAAGAGGGGTTTTACGGTTCTCCAACCTTTGTAATCCCTCGTCAGTTCCTCAATGTTTCCCGGGGTCAACAGTTTCACGTTCAGCTTCCATGTCCCCCTGCCCACTCTCTGATCGTCCTGTAGGTGACAGTCGGCCAGGAGGAGGCAGTGGTCAGAGAAGAACACCGGTGTGACCTTGGTGGATCTGACCTTGAGCTTCGGGGATACAAACAGGAAGTCTATCCTGGAACGGACGGACCCGTCTGGTCTGGACCAGGTGTATTGACGCGCCGCTCCGTCTGCAGGGTTGCTGAAGACGTCGCACAGCTTGGCGTCTTTCACCGCTTCCATCAGGAGTTTGGACGTGGCATCCAGTTTGCTGTCGGCTCTGCCGGATCGTCCAGCCGCATCGATGATGCAGTTGAAGTCACCGCCGAGAATGACCGGCTTGGACGTCGCCAGCAGCAGTGGGAGCTGCTGGAAGACGGCCAGCCGCTCGTCCTTCAGAGCCGGGGCGTACACGTTGATCAGCCGGAGCGGAGCGTTTTTGTACTTTACGTCTGCTACGAGGAGACGGCCCCCCACCACCTCCTTTACTTCGGTGATGGTGAAGTTGCCCCCCCGCAGCAGAATCCCCAGGCCGGAGGCACGGTTATCGTTGCCTCCCGACCAGATAGACGGCCCGTGGGCCCAGCGCTGCGACCATTGCCTGTAATTGCTGAGATGCGGCAGGCCGCACTCCTGTAAGAACAGCAGGTCGCTCTTGACCTTGGCCAGGTAGTCCAAGGTCGACACACATCGCGTAGTGCTTTTAACGCTACGCACGTTAATGGATGCGACTTTCAGACCCATTTTAACAATTGTTTAAAGTCTCACCCGTCAGTCCGTTTGCTGTTTCCAGCTCTTGGCCGTGTTTCTGCATATAGGTGATCTGTGTAAAGTGTTCCACGATCCCTGAGCTGAGGTACGAGTTCTGTTCTGCCTCAGAGAGGGGGTCGTCGTCCCGCCGGGGTGACATCGGCGGCCTGGTGTCAGGTGAAGAGTCCGTGCGATCCTCGATCGGTTGGGGCTCCTCGTTGTCGCTTCTCCCGGTTTCCCGGAGCTGGTCTTCGCTCTCTGCGGTGCTGCTCCCGGTGTCTCGGAGCTGGTGTGCGCTGGGCACTACGATGCTGCCGGCTTCCCGGAGCTGGAGGGCACTGGAGGCGTTGTCGCTCCCAGTGTTCTGGAGATGGGGGGTGCCGATCGCATCGGGGTCACCTTGGGTATTTTGCCGCTTTGGGTGGGACGGCTGACCACTTCGCTCCTGTCGTCCCTCCTCGTCAGACTCGGGGTAGTCGTTGCAGTCCGACTGCGACTCGAGTGCTCTTTTGGCCCCTGGTGTAGTGTCGGCAGGGGCTTGTTTCCTTTTCTCTGGCTTCTTCTTTTTGGTTTTATTGACCACCAGCTGCCATCCTCCCTCTGCTGCCTCCTCGTCCATGGACTCTGTCATCTGTTGAGGAGGCTCGGAGCTGGGTGTCGGGGTCTGGCAGTTTTCGGCTTGACCCTTTCCTCGTTCATTGTTTTCCTGGGCTAGGGTCTTCTTGGAGGAGGTCGCGGCCGGGCGCTGACTCTTGGCCTTCTTTGGGGCATCCTTGCTTGTTTCCCCCTCCTCCTCCGCTGTGTTGTTCTTGGCCGCCTGGGCGTAGCTGAGGTTGCGTTCGGGGCAGACCCTGTAGAGATGGCCTTCCAGCCCGCACAGGTTGCAGCGCTTGCTCTCCTTGCAGTCCTTAGTCTGGTGTCCTTCCTGTTTGCAGTTCTTGCAGATGGTTGCAGTGCAGGTGTTCGCCAAATGGCCGGATTTGCCGCAGGTGCGACAGACTCTGGGCTGCCCCACATACGTGATGTATCCTCGACTTCCTCCGATGGCGAAGCTGGAGGGAGGGTGGACGATGTTGCCGTGGGCGTCCAGTCTCAACGTTGCCGTGACTTCCCTCTTGCTGGTCCAGATCCCAAACTGGTCGGTGACGTCGACGCTGTTCTGCGCCCTGTCGACGTATCTGGCGAGGAACGTCAGCACATCGGCGACCGGGACGTGTGGGTTGTACATGTGTACAATCAGCTTGCGATTCCTCTGCGTTGGGAGTGTGAAAAGCGGCTCCGCAGTGAGCATGGCCAGCAGTCCGACGCTCCCCTTCTCCTTGAAGACTTGAAGAAGCTTCTGGCATCCAGCGACGGTCTTGAAGGTGACGTCAAAATGTCCGCTTCGAGGGAAATCCTGGAGGCAGAAGATGTCCGTCGCTTTGAATCCACAGCAGTCGAGCAGAACGCGCTTGACGAAAAGCTCCCGATCCACCGGCGAAACACATTCGACTGTCGTTACCGTCACCCTGACGGTGTTTGGCACACCATGGCCGACTGCCCGGGTGCCCTTCCCTGCCATTGCAGTGTTGGTGTGGTCCTTATGCAAATTTAGGGGCGGAGCCAGCACACAAACGACCAATCACAGCAAAGTCCGCACTTTGCGAGCGCACGAGGTCGCGGCCAGCGTTCCAGTCCGCTCAGATCCAAATAAGCCCGAAAAGGAACACACTTGATCTTAGCCAAAAGGCCGAGAAGCGATACCGCGCTCGATGCGAATTGATCTTGGGTCCTGTTTGCCCTCCTTCTTTTTTCTCTGCATGACTGTGTTTAAAGCAGTCTCGCAGCACTGCCGTTCTGGGCACATTTTTGCCACCGTTTCTAATTGCAACAGTGGATCAGTTGAAAGAAGTTGCCGTTTTCTCCTTTCTTGCTCGGATTGCGTGACAGATTGGTAACTTTGCCAGTAGGCCACCAATCAGATGGGAGAGGGTTGGGTCTCAACGGACCTACGTCACTCATTCTCCGTCACGAACGAACTGCCGTGGAAGGAAACCTCTTTAAGGTAAACTAGGGACGTGACGTGACGTGTCTCACAGTGAGTGAGCGAGTGAGTGAGTGAGATTGCAACAGACAATCGAGAAAGAGGTGAGGTGCTGACAATCAGCAGCTCGTGTTTAAACATTCCTTCCACAGCAGGCAAGACCAATCAAAAGAAAATACTGCAGATGCTGGCTCTGGCTCGGCTGCCTGGCTGGCTGGCTGGAGATGGGAAATAAAAAGACAAGACGTGTTAATGGCTGGGTTAACTGTCGCAAGCAACAAGGCGTTAATGTTTCAGGAGTGCCGATTGCAATTGAAAGCTGTCTCTCAAGCTGCTCCTCCCCCGAAAGAAACGAGGCGTTAATGTTTCGGAAGTGCCGATTGAAAGCTGTCTCTCAAGCTGCTCCCTCACTGGGCCCTGTCCGTTGTCATGTTAATGGCTGGGTTAACTGTCGCAAGCAACAAGGCGTTAATGTTTCAGGAGTGCCGATTGCAATTGAAAGCTGTCTCTCAAGCTGCTCCTCCCCCGAAAGAAACGAGGCGGTAATGTTTCAGGAGTGCCGATTGCAATTGAAAGCTGTCTCTCAAGCTGGACGTCCAGTTATTTTGCAGTTTCAATTATATCGCTGGCTGCGTGCGTGCGTGCGAGCGGCACTCAGCCCAGGAGAAGAAAAAGATACCACTGAGCTGAGAAAGTCAGTGCAATATATATGCTTTATTCTCACTAATAATACATACACACACACACACATGTACAGACAGAGACGCTGGGAACGAGCTGTTTTTCTTTTTGAATATCTCCCCACAGGGAGGTGCACCGTTCCCAGAGACACTGCAATACTGGGTCGATGCGTGGAGTGGACGGAGCAAGCCCCTATTCCATCTCCCTGTTCCAAAAATCAATTTAATATATGGTCCCCAGATAGGGGACGTATCAGATATTAAACTGATAAGAACAGATTTTTTTTTTTTTTTTTTTTTTTCTGACACTCTGGGGTGCCTTATTGCCTTACAGATTCATTCCAGATTCCTTGCAGTGACATTACATCAAGCCAAAGCTCTACAAGCCAAAGCTCTACACTCTGCCCGAGGGGATTTCTCCCTGACTGCATCCCCCCGGCATACAATGGCAGGAAGGCTCCAAATGGTTGCCTTCCCCCACTTGACCACTTGATCTTAGCCAAAAGGCCGAGAAGCGATACCGCGCTCGATGCGAATTGATCTTGGGTCCTGTTTGCCCTCCTTCTTTTTTCTCTGCATGACTGTGTTTAAAGCAGTCTCGCAGCACTGCCGTTCTGGGCACATTTTTGCCACCGTTTCTAATTGCAACAGTGGATCAGTTGAAAGAAGTTGCCGTTTTCTCCTTTCTTGCTCGGATTGCGTGACAGATTGGTAACTTTGCCAGTAGGCCACCAATCAGATGGGAGAGGGTTGGGTCTCAACGGACCTACGTCACTCATTCTCCGTCACGAACGAACTGCCGTGGAAGGAAACCTCTTTAAGGTAAACTAGGGACGTGACGTGACGTGTCTCACAGTGAGTGAGCGAGTGAGTGAGTGAGATTGCAACAGACAATCGAGAAAGAGGTGAGGTGCTGACAATCAGCAGCTCGTGTTTAAACATTCCTTCCACAGCAGGCAAGACCAATCAAAAGAAAATACTGCAGATGCTGGCTCTGGCTCGGCTGCCTGGCTGGCTGGCTGGAGATGGGAAATAAAAAGACAAGACGTGTTAATGGCTGGGTTAACTGTCGCAAGCAACAAGGCGTTAATGTTTCAGGAGTGCCGATTGCAATTGAAAGCTGTCTCTCAAGCTGCTCCTCCCCCGAAAGAAACGAGGCGTTAATGTTTCGGAAGTGCCGATTGAAAGCTGTCTCTCAAGCTGCTCCCTCACTGGGCCCTGTCCGTTGTCATGTTAATGGCTGGGTTAACTGTCGCAAGCAACAAGGCGTTAATGTTTCAGGAGTGCCGATTGCAATTGAAAGCTGTCTCTCAAGCTGCTCCTCCCCCGAAAGAAACGAGGCGGTAATGTTTCAGGAGTGCCGATTGCAATTGAAAGCTGTCTCTCAAGCTGGACGTCCAGTTATTTTGCAGTTTCAATTATATCGCTGGCTGCGTGCGTGCGTGCGAGCGGCACTCAGCCCAGGAGAAGAAAAAGATACCACTGAGCTGAGAAAGTCAGTGCAATATATATGCTTTATTCTCACTAATAATACATACACACACACACACATGTACAGACAGAGACGCTGGGAACGAGCTGTTTTTCTTTTTGAATATCTCCCCACAGGGAGGTGCACCGTTCCCAGAGACACTGCAATACTGGGTCGATGCGTGGAGTGGACGGAGCAAGCCCCTATTCCATCTCCCTGTTCCAAAAATCAATTTAATATATGGTCCCCAGATAGGGGACGTATCAGATATTAAACTGATAAGAACAGATTTTTTTTTTTTTTTTTTCTGACACTCTGGGGTGCCTTATTGCCTTACAGATTCATTCCAGATTCCTTGCAGTGACATTACATCAAGCCAAAGCTCTAGAAGCCAAAGCTCTGCACTCTGCCCGAGGGGATTTCTCCCTGACTGCATCCCCCCGGCATACAATGGCAGGAAGGCTCCAAATGGTTGCCTTCCCCCACTTGACCACTTGATCTTAGCCAAAAGGCCGAGAAGCGATACCGCGCTCGATGCGAATTGATCTTGGGTCCTGTTTGCCCTCCTTCTTTTTTCTCTGCATGACTGTGTTTAAAGCAGTCTCGCAGCACTGCTGTTCTGGGCACATTTTTGCCACCGTTTCTAATTGCAACAGTGGATCAGTTGAAAGAAGTTGCCGTTTTCTCCTTTCTTGCTCGGATTGCGTGACAGATTGGTAACTTTGCCAGTAGGCCACCAATCAGATGGGAGAGGGTTGGGTCTCAACGGACCTACGTCACTCATTCTCCGTCACTAACGAACTGCCGTGGAAGGAAACCTCTTTAAGGTAAACTAGGGACGTGACGTGACGTGTCTCACAGTGAGTGAGCGAGTGAGTGAGTGAGATTGCAACAGACAATCGAGAAAGAGGTGAGGTGCTGACAATCAGCAGCTCGTGTTTAAACATTCCTTCCACAGCAGGCAAGACCAATCAAAAGAAAATACTGCAGATGCTGGCTCTGGCTCGGCTGCCTGGCTGGCTGGCTGGAGATGGGAAATAAAAAGACAAGACGTGTTAATGGCTGGGTTAACTGTCGCAAGCAACAAGGCGTTAATGTTTCAGGAGTGCCGATTGCAATTGAAAGCTGTCTCTCAAGCTGCTCCTCCCCCGAAAGAAACGAGGCGTTAATGTTTCGGAAGTGCCGATTGAAAGCTGTCTCTCAAGCTGCTCCCTCACTGGGCCCTGTCCGTTGTCATGTTAATGGCTGGGTTAACTGTCGCAAGCAACAAGGCGTTAATGTTTCAGGAGTGCCGATTGCAATTGAAAGCTGTCTCTCAAGCTGCTCCTCCCCCGAAAGAAACGAGGCGGTAATGTTTCAGGAGTGCCGATTGCAATTGAAAGCTGTCTCTCAAGCTGGACGTCCAGTTATTTTGCAGTTTCAATTATATCGCTGGCTGCGTGCGTGCGTGCGAGCGGCACTCAGCCCAGGAGAAGAAAAAGATACCACTGAGCTGAGAAAGTCAGTGCAATATATATGCTTTATTCTCACTAATAATACATACACACACACACACATGTACAGACAGAGACGCTGGGAACGAGCTGTTTTTCTTTTTGAATATCTCCCCACAGGGAGGTGCACCGTTCCCAGAGACACTGCAATACTGGGTCGATGCGTGGAGTGGACGGAGCAAGCCCCTATTCCATCTCCCTGTTCCAAAAATCAATTTAATATATGGTCCCCAGATAGGGGACGTATCAGATATTAAACTGATAAGAACAGATTTTTTTTTTTTTCTGACACTCTGGGGTGCCTTATTGCCTTACAGATTCATTCCAGATTCCTTGCAGTGACATTACATCAAGCCAAAGCTCTACAAGCCAAAGCTCTACACTCTGCCCGAGGGGATTTCTCCCTGACTGCATCCCCCCGGCATAGAATGGCAGAAAGGCTCCAAATGGTTGCCTTCCCCCACTTGACCACTTGATCTTAGCCAAAAGGCCGAGAAGCGATACCGCGCTCGATGCGAATTGATCTTGGGTCCTGTTTGCCCTCCTTCTTTTTTCTCTGCATGACTGTGTTTAAAGCAGTCTCGCAGCACTGCCGTTCTGGGCACATTTTTGCCACCGTTTCTAATTGCAACAGTGGATCAGTTGAAAGAAGTTGCCGTTTTCTCCTTTCTTGCTCGGATTGCGTGACAGATTGGTAACTTTGCCAGTAGGCCACCAATCAGATGGGAGAGGGTTGGGTCTCAACGGACCTACGTCACTCATTCTCCGTCACGAACGAACTGCCGTGGAAGGAAACCTCTTTAAGGTAAACTAGGGACGTGACGTGACGTGTCTCACAGTGAGTGAGCGAGTGAGTGAGTGAGATTGCAACAGACAATCGAGAAAGAGGTGAGGTGCTGACAATCAGCAGCTCGTGTTTAAACATTCCTTCCACAGCAGGCAAGACCAATCAAAAGAAAATACTGCAGATGCTGGCTCTGGCTCGGCTGCCTGGCTGGCTGGCTGGAGATGGGAAATAAAAAGACAAGACGTGTTAATGGCTGGGTTAACTGTCGCAAGCAACAAGGCGTTAATGTTTCAGGAGTGCCGATTGCAATTGAAAGCTGTCTCTCAAGCTGCTCCTCCCCCGAAAGAAACGAGGCGTTAATGTTTCGGAAGTGCCGATTGAAAGCTGTCTCTCAAGCTGCTCCCTCACTGGGCCCTGTCCGTTGTCATGTTAATGGCTGGGTTAACTGTCGCAAGCAACAAGGCGTTAATGTTTCAGGAGTGCCGATTGCAATTGAAAGCTGTCTCTCAAGCTGCTCCTCCCCCGAAAGAAACGAGGCGGTAATGTTTCAGGAGTGCCGATTGCAATTGAAAGCTGTCTCTCAAGCTGGACGTCCAGTTATTTTGCAGTTTCAATTATATCGCTGGCTGCGTGCGTGCGTGCGAGCGGCACTCAGCCCAGGAGAAGAAAAAGATACCACTGAGCTGAGAAAGTCAGTGCAATATATATGCTTTATTCTCACTAATAATACATACACACACACACACATGTACAGACAGAGACGCTGGGAACGAGCTGTTTTTCTTTTTGAATATCTCCCCACAGGGAGGTGCACCGTTCCCAGAGACACTGCAATACTGGGTCGATGCGTGGAGTGGACGGAGCAAGCCCCTATTCCATCTCCCTGTTCCAAAAATCAATTTAATATATGGTCCCCAGATAGGGGACGTATCAGATATTAAACTGATAAGAACAGATTTTTTTTTTTTTTTTCTGACACTCTGGGGTGCCTTATTGCCTTACAGATTCATTCCAGATTCCTTGCAGTGACATTACATCAAGCCAAAGCTCTAGAAGCCAAAGCTCTGCACTCTGCCCGAGGGGATTTCTCCCTGACTGCATCCCCCCGGCATACAATGGCAGGAAGGCTCCAAATGGTTGCCTTCCCCCACTTGACCACTTGATCTTAGCCAAAAGGCCGAGAAGCGATACCGCGCTCGATGCGAATTGATCTTGGGTCCTGTTTGCCCTCCTTCTTTTTTCTCTGCATGACTGTGTTTAAAGCAGTCTCGCAGCACTGCCGTTCTGGGCACATTTTTGCCACCGTTTCTAATTGCAACAGTGGATCAGTTGAAAGAAGTTGCCGTTTTCTCCTTTCTTGCTCGGATTGCGTGACAGATTGGTAACTTTGCCAGTAGGCCACCAATCAGATGGGAGAGGGTTGGGTCTCAACGGACCTACGTCACTCATTCTCCGTCACGAACGAACTGCCGTGGAAGGAAACCTCTTTAAGGTAAACTAGGGACGTGACGTGACGTGTCTCACAGTGAGTGAGCGAGTGAGTGAGTGAGATTGCAACAGACAATCGAGAAAGAGGTGAGGTGCTGACAATCAGCAGCTCGTGTTTAAACATTCCTTCCACAGCAGGCAAGACCAATCAAAAGAAAATACTGCAGATGCTGGCTCTGGCTCGGCTGCCTGGCTGGCTGGCTGGAGATGGGAAATAAAAAGACAAGACGTGTTAATGGCTGGGTTAACTGTCGCAAGCAACAAGGCGTTAATGTTTCAGGAGTGCCGATTGCAATTGAAAGCTGTCTCTCAAGCTGCTCCTCCCCCGAAAGAAACGAGGCGTTAATGTTTCGGAAGTGCCGATTGAAAGCTGTCTCTCAAGCTGCTCCCTCACTGGGCCCTGTCCGTTGTCATGTTAATGGCTGGGTTAACTGTCGCAAGCAACAAGGCGTTAATGTTTCAGGAGTGCCGATTGCAATTGAAAGCTGTCTCTCAAGCTGCTCCTCCCCCGAAAGAAACGAGGCGGTAATGTTTCAGGAGTGCCGATTGCAATTGAAAGCTGTCTCTCAAGCTGGACGTCCAGTTATTTTGCAGTTTCAATTATATCGCTGGCTGCGTGCGTGCGTGCGAGCGGCACTCAGCCCAGGAGAAGAAAAAGATACCACTGAGCTGAGAAAGTCAGTGCAATATATATGCTTTATTCTCACTAATAATACATACACACACACACACATGTACAGACAGAGACGCTGGGAACGAGCTGTTTTTCTTTTTGAATATCTCCCCACAGGGAGGTGCACCGTTCCCAGAGACACTGCAATACTGGGTCGATGCGTGGAGTGGACGGAGCAAGCCCCTATTCCATCTCCCTGTTCCAAAAATCAATTTAATATATGGTCCCCAGATAGGGGACGTATCAGATATTAAACTGATAAGAACAGATTTTTTTTTTTTTTTTTTTTTTCTGACACTCTGGGGTGCCTTATTGCCTTACAGATTCATTCCAGATTCCTTGCAGTGACATTACATCAAGCCAAAGCTCTACAAGCCAAAGCTCTACACTCTGCCCGAGGGGATTTCTCCCTGACTGCATCCCCCCGGCATACAATGGCAGGAAGGCTCCAAATGGTTGCCTTCCCCCACTTGACCACTTGATCTTAGCCAAAAGGCCGAGAAGCGATACCGCGCTCGATGCGAATTGATCTTGGGTCCTGTTTGCCCTCCTTCTTTTTTCTCTGCATGACTGTGTTTAAAGCAGTCTCGCAGCACTGCCGTTCTGGGCACATTTTTGCCACCGTTTCTAATTGCAACAGTGGATCAGTTGAAAGAAGTTGCCGTTTTCTCCTTTCTTGCTCGGATTGCGTGACAGATTGGTAACTTTGCCAGTAGGCCACCAATCAGATGGGAGAGGGTTGGGTCTCAACGGACCTACGTCACTCATTCTCCGTCACGAACGAACTGCCGTGGAAGGAAACCTCTTTAAGGTAAACTAGGGACGTGACGTGACGTGTCTCACAGTGAGTGAGCGAGTGAGTGAGTGAGATTGCAACAGACAATCGAGAAAGAGGTGAGGTGCTGACAATCAGCAGCTCGTGTTTAAACATTCCTTCCACAGCAGGCAAGACCAATCAAAAGAAAATACTGCAGATGCTGGCTCTGGCTCGGCTGCCTGGCTGGCTGGCTGGAGATGGGAAATAAAAAGACAAGACGTGTTAATGGCTGGGTTAACTGTCGCAAGCAACAAGGCGTTAATGTTTCAGGAGTGCCGATTGCAATTGAAAGCTGTCTCTCAAGCTGCTCCTCCCCCGAAAGAAACGAGGCGTTAATGTTTCGGAAGTGCCGATTGAAAGCTGTCTCTCAAGCTGCTCCCTCACTGGGCCCTGTCCGTTGTCATGTTAATGGCTGGGTTAACTGTCGCAAGCAACAAGGCGTTAATGTTTCAGGAGTGCCGATTGCAATTGAAAGCTGTCTCTCAAGCTGCTCCTCCCCCGAAAGAAACGAGGCGGTAATGTTTCAGGAGTGCCGATTGCAATTGAAAGCTGTCTCTCAAGCTGGACGTCCAGTTATTTTGCAGTTTCAATTATATCGCTGGCTGCGTGCGTGCGTGCGAGCGGCACTCAGCCCAGGAGAAGAAAAAGATACCACTGAGCTGAGAAAGTCAGTGCAATATATATGCTTTATTCTCACTAATAATACATACACACACACACACATGTACAGACAGAGACGCTGGGAACGAGCTGTTTTTCTTTTTGAATATCTCCCCACAGGGAGGTGCACCGTTCCCAGAGACACTGCAATACTGGGTCGATGCGTGGAGTGGACGGAGCAAGCCCCTATTCCATCTCCCTGTTCCAAAAATCAATTTAATATATGGTCCCCAGATAGGGGACGTATCAGATATTAAACTGATAAGAACAGATTTTTTTTTTTTTTTTTTTTTTTCTCTGACACTCTGGGGTGCCTTATTGCCTTACAGATTCATTCCAGATTCCTTGCAGTGACATTACATCAAGCCAAAGCTCTACAAGCCAAAGCTCTACACTCTGCCCGAGGGGATTTCTCCCTGACTGCATCCCCCCGGCATACAATGGCAGGAAGGCTCCAAATGGTTGCCTTCCCCCACTTGACCACTTGATCTTAGCCAAAAGGCCGAGAAGCGATACCGCGCTCGATGCGAATTGATCTTGGGTCCTGTTTGCCCTCCTTCTTTTTTCTCTGCATGACTGTGTTTAAAGCAGTCTCGCAGCACTGCCGTTCTGGGCACATTTTTGCCACCGTTTCTAATTGCAACAGTGGATCAGTTGAAAGAAGTTGCCGTTTTCTCCTTTCTTGCTCGGATTGCGTGACAGATTGGTAACTTTGCCAGTAGGCCACCAATCAGATGGGAGAGGGTTGGGTCTCAACGGACCTACGTCACTCATTCTCCGTCACGAACGAACTGCCGTGGAAGGAAACCTCTTTAAGGTAAACTAGGGACGTGACGTGACGTGTCTCACAGTGAGTGAGCGAGTGAGTGAGTGAGATTGCAACAGACAATCGAGAAAGAGGTGAGGTGCTGACAATCAGCAGCTCGTGTTTAAACATTCCTTCCACAGCAGGCAAGACCAATCAAAAGAAAATACTGCAGATGCTGGCTCTGGCTCGGCTGCCTGGCTGGCTGGCTGGAGATGGGAAATAAAAAGACAAGACGTGTTAATGGCTGGGTTAACTGTCGCAAGCAACAAGGCGTTAATGTTTCAGGAGTGCCGATTGCAATTGAAAGCTGTCTCTCAAGCTGCTCCTCCCCCGAAAGAAACGAGGCGTTAATGTTTCGGAAGTGCCGATTGAAAGCTGTCTCTCAAGCTGCTCCCTCACTGGGCCCTGTCCGTTGTCATGTTAATGGCTGGGTTAACTGTCGCAAGCAACAAGGCGTTAATGTTTCAGGAGTGCCGATTGCAATTGAAAGCTGTCTCTCAAGCTGCTCCTCCCCCGAAAGAAACGAGGCGGTAATGTTTCAGGAGTGCCGATTGCAATTGAAAGCTGTCTCTCAAGCTGGACGTCCAGTTATTTTGCAGTTTCAATTATATCGCTGGCTGCGTGCGTGCGTGCGAGCGGCACTCAGCCCAGGAGAAGAAAAAGATACCACTGAGCTGAGAAAGTCAGTGCAATATATATGCTTTATTCTCACTAATAATACATACACACACACACACATGTACAGACAGAGACGCTGGGAACGAGCTGTTTTTCTTTTTGAATATCTCCCCACAGGGAGGTGCACCGTTCCCAGAGACACTGCAATACTGGGTCGATGCGTGGAGTGGACGGAGCAAGCCCCTATTCCATCTCCCTGTTCCAAAAATCAATTTAATATATGGTCCCCAGATAGGGGACGTATCAGATATTAAACTGATAAGAACAGATTTTTTTTTTTTTTTTTCTGACACTCTGGGGTGCCTTATTGCCTTACAGATTCATTCCAGATTCCTTGCAGTGACATTACATCAAGCCAAAGCTCTACAAGCCAAAGCTCTACACTCTGCCCGAGGGGATTTCTCCCTGACTGCATCCCCCCGGCATACAATGGCAGGAAGGCTCCAAATGGTTGCCTTCCCCCACTTGACCACTTGATCTTAGCCAAAAGGCCGAGAAGCGATACCGCGCTCGATGCGAATTGATCTTGGGTCCTGTTTGCCCTCCTTCTTTTTTCTCTGCATGACTGTGTTTAAAGCAGTCTCGCAGCACTGCCGTTCTGGGCACATTTTTGCCACCGTTTCTAATTGCAACAGTGGATCAGTTGAAAGAAGTTGCCGTTTTCTCCTTTCTTGCTCGGATTGCGTGACAGATTGGTAACTTTGCCAGTAGGCCACCAATCAGATGGGAGAGGGTTGGGTCTCAACGGACCTACGTCACTCATTCTCCGTCACGAACGAACTGCCGTGGAAGGAAACCTCTTTAAGGTAAACTAGGGACGTGACGTGACGTGTCTCACAGTGAGTGAGCGAGTGAGTGAGTGAGATTGCAACAGACAATCGAGAAAGAGGTGAGGTGCTGACAATCAGCAGCTCGTGTTTAAACATTCCTTCCACAGCAGGCAAGACCAATCAAAAGAAAATACTGCAGATGCTGGCTCTGGCTCGGCTGCCTGGCTGGCTGGCTGGAGATGGGAAATAAAAAGACAAGACGTGTTAATGGCTGGGTTAACTGTCGCAAGCAACAAGGCGTTAATGTTTCAGGAGTGCCGATTGCAATTGAAAGCTGTCTCTCAAGCTGCTCCTCCCCCGAAAGAAACGAGGCGTTAATGTTTCGGAAGTGCCGATTGAAAGCTGTCTCTCAAGCTGCTCCCTCACTGGGCCCTGTCCGTTGTCATGTTAATGGCTGGGTTAACTGTCGCAAGCAACAAGGCGTTAATGTTTCAGGAGTGCCGATTGCAATTGAAAGCTGTCTCTCAAGCTGCTCCTCCCCCGAAAGAAACGAGGCGGTAATGTTTCAGGAGTGCCGATTGCAATTGAAAGCTGTCTCTCAAGCTGGACGTCCAGTTATTTTGCAGTTTCAATTATATCGCTGGCTGCGTGCGTGCGTGCGAGCGGCACTCAGCCCAGGAGAAGAAAAAGATACCACTGAGCTGAGAAAGTCAGTGCAATATATATGCTTTATTCTCACTAATAATACATACACACACACACACATGTACAGACAGAGACGCTGGGAACGAGCTGTTTTTCTTTTTGAATATCTCCCCACAGGGAGGTGCACCGTTCCCAGAGACACTGCAATACTGGGTCGATGCGTGGAGTGGACGGAGCAAGCCCCTATTCCATCTCCCTGTTCCAAAAATCAATTTAATATATGGTCCCCAGATAGGGGACGTATCAGATATTAAACTGATAAGAACAGATTTTTTTTTTTTTTTTCTGACACTCTGGGGTGCCTTATTGCCTTACAGATTCATTCCAGATTCCTTGCAGTGACATTACATCAAGCCAAAGCTCTACAAGCCAAAGCTCTACACTCTGCCCGAGGGGATTTCTCCCTGACTGCATCCCCCCGGCATACAATGGCAGGAAGGCTCCAAATGGTTGCCTTCCCCCACTTGACCACTTGATCTTAGCCAAAAGGCCGAGAAGCGATACCGCGCTCGATGCGAATTGATCTTGGGTCCTGTTTGCCCTCCTTCTTTTTTCTCTGCATGACTGTGTTTAAAGCAGTCTCGCAGCACTGCCGTTCTGGGCACATTTTTGCCACCGTTTCTAATTGCAACAGTGGATCAGTTGAAAGAAGTTGCCGTTTTCTCCTTTCTTGCTCGGATTGCGTGACAGATTGGTAACTTTGCCAGTAGGCCACCAATCAGATGGGAGAGGGTTGGGTCTCAACGGACCTACGTCACTCATTCTCCGTCACGAACGAACTGCCGTGGAAGGAAACCTCTTTAAGGTAAACTAGGGACGTGACGTGACGTGTCTCACAGTGAGTGAGTGAGTGAGTGAGTGAGATTGCAACAGACAATCGAGAAAGAGGTGAGGTGCTGACAATCAGCAGCTCGTGTTTAAACATTCCTTCCACAGCAGGCAAGACCAATCAAAAGAAAATACTGCAGATGCTGGCTCTGGCTCGGCTGCCTGGCTGGCTGGCTGGAGATGGGAAATAAAAAGACAAGACGTGTTAATGGCTGGGTTAACTGTCGCAAGCAACAAGGCGTTAATGTTTCAGGAGTGCCGATTGCAATTGAAAGCTGTCTCTCAAGCTGCTCCTCCCCCGAAAGAAACGAGGCGTTAATGTTTCGGAAGTGCCGATTGAAAGCTGTCTCTCAAGCTGCTCCCTCACTGGGCCCTGTCCGTTGTCATGTTAATGGCTGGGTTAACTGTCGCAAGCAACAAGGCGTTAATGTTTCAGGAGTGCCGATTGCAATTGAAAGCTGTCTCTCAAGCTGCTCCTCCCCCGAAAGAAACGAGGCGGTAATGTTTCAGGAGTGCCGATTGCAATTGAAAGCTGTCTCTCAAGCTGGACGTCCAGTTATTTTGCAGTTTCAATTATATCGCTGGCTGCGTGCGTGCGTGCGAGCGGCACTCAGCCCAGGAGAAGAAAAAGATACCACTGAGCTGAGAAAGTCAGTGCAATATATATGCTTTATTCTCACTAATAATACATACACACACACACACATGTACAGACAGAGACGCTGGGAACGAGCTGTTTTTCTTTTTGAATATCTCCCCACAGGGAGGTGCACCGTTCCCAGAGACACTGCAATACTGGGTCGATGCGTGGAGTGGACGGAGCAAGCCCCTATTCCATCTCCCTGTTCCAAAAATCAATTTAATATATGGTCCCCAGATAGGGGACGTATCAGATATTAAACTGATAAGAACAGATTTTTTTTTTTTTTTTTTTCTGACACTCTGGGGTGCCTTATTGCCTTACAGATTCATTCCAGATTCCTTGCAGTGACATTACATCAAGCCAAAGCTCTACAAGCCAAAGCTCTACACTCTGCCCGAGGGGATTTCTCCCTGACTGCATCCCCCCGGCATAGAATGGCAGAAAGGCTCCAAATGGTTGCCTTCCCCCACTTGACCACTTGATCTTAGCCAAAAGGCCGAGAAGCGATACCGCACTCGATGCGAATTGATCTTGGGTCCTGTTTGCCCTCCTTCTTTTTTCTCTGCATGACTGTGTTTAAAGCAGTCTCGCAGCACTGCCGTTCTGGGCACATTTTTGCCACCGTTTCTAATTGCAACAGTGGATCAGTTGAAAGAAGTTGCCGTTTTCTCCTTTCTTGCTCGGATTGCGTGACAGATTGGTAACTTTGCCAGTAGGCCACCAATCAGATGGGAGAGGGTTGGGTCTCAACGGACCTACGTCACTCATTCTCCGTCACGAACGAACTGCCGTGGAAGGAAACCTCTTTAAGGTAAACTAGGGACGTGACGTGACGTGTCTCACAGTGAGTGAGCGAGTGAGTGAGTGAGATTGCAACAGACAATCGAGAAAGAGGTGAGGTGCTGACAATCAGCAGCTCGTGTTTAAACATTCCTTCCACAGCAGGCAAGACCAATCAAAAGAAAATACTGCAGATGCTGGCTCTGGCTCGGCTGCCTGGCTGGCTGGCTGGAGATGGGAAATAAAAAGACAAGACGTGTTAATGGCTGGGTTAACTGTCGCAAGCAACAAGGCGTTAATGTTTCAGGAGTGCCGATTGCAATTGAAAGCTGTCTCTCAAGCTGCTCCTCCCCCGAAAGAAACGAGGCGTTAATGTTTCGGAAGTGCCGATTGAAAGCTGTCTCTCAAGCTGCTCCCTCACTGGGCCCTGTCCGTTGTCATGTTAATGGCTGGGTTAACTGTCGCAAGCAACAAGGCGTTAATGTTTCAGGAGTGCCGATTGCAATTGAAAGCTGTCTCTCAAGCTGCTCCTCCCCCGAAAGAAACGAGGCGGTAATGTTTCAGGAGTGCCGATTGCAATTGAAAGCTGTCTCTCAAGCTGGACGTCCAGTTATTTTGCAGTTTCAATTATATCGCTGGCTGCGTGCGTGCGTGCGAGCGGCACTCAGCCCAGGAGAAGAAAAAGATACCACTGAGCTGAGAAAGTCAGTGCAATATATATGCTTTATTCTCACTAATAATACATACACACACACACACATGTACAGACAGAGACGCTGGGAACGAGCTGTTTTTCTTTTTGAATATCTCCCCACAGGGAGGTGCACCGTTCCCAGAGACACTGCAATACTGGGTCGATGCGTGGAGTGGACGGAGCAAGCCCCTATTCCATCTCCCTGTTCCAAAAATCAATTTAATATATGGTCCCCAGATAGGGGACGTATCAGATATTAAACTGATAAGAACAGATTTTTTTTTTTTTTTTTTTTTCTGACACTCTGGGGTGCCTTATTGCCTTACAGATTCATTCCAGATTCCTTGCAGTGACATTACATCAAGCCAAAGCTCTACAAGCCAAAGCTCTACACTCTGCCCGAGGGGATTTCTCCCTGACTGCATCCCCCCGGCATACAATGGCAAGAAGGCTCCAAATGGTTGCCTTCCCCCACTTGACCACTTGATCTTAGCCAAAAGGCCGAGAAGCGATACCGCGCTCGATGCGAATTGATCTTGGGTCCTGTTTGCCCTCCTTCTTTTTTCTCTGCATGACTGTGTTTAAAGCAGTCTCGCAGCACTGCCGTTCTGGGCACATTTTTGCCACCGTTTCTAATTGCAACAGTGGATCAGTTGAAAGAAGTTGCCGTTTTCTCCTTTCTTGCTCGGATTGCGTGACAGATTGGTAACTTTGCCAGTAGGCCACCAATCAGATGGGAGAGGGTTGGGTCTCAACGGACCTACGTCACTCATTCTCCGTCACGAACGAACTGCCGTGGAAGGAAACCTCTTTAAGGTAAACTAGGGACGTGACGTGACGTGTCTCACAGTGAGTGAGCGAGTGAGTGAGTGAGATTGCAACAGACAATCGAGAAAGAGGTGAGGTGCTGACAATCAGCAGCTCGTGTTTAAACATTCCTTCCACAGCAGGCAAGACCAATCAAAAGAAAATACTGCAGATGCTGGCTCTGGCTCGGCTGCCTGGCTGGCTGGCTGGAGATGGGAAATAAAAAGACAAGACGTGTTAATGGCTGGGTTAACTGTCGCAAGCAACAAGGCGTTAATGTTTCAGGAGTGCCGATTGCAATTGAAAGCTGTCTCTCAAGCTGCTCCTCCCCCGAAAGAAACGAGGCGTTAATGTTTCGGAAGTGCCGATTGAAAGCTGTCTCTCAAGCTGCTCCCTCACTGGGCCCTGTCCGTTGTCATGTTAATGGCTGGGTTAACTGTCGCAAGCAACAAGGCGTTAATGTTTCAGGAGTGCCGATTGCAATTGAAAGCTGTCTCTCAAGCTGCTCCTCCCCCGAAAGAAACGAGGCGGTAATGTTTCAGGAGTGCCGATTGCAATTGAAAGCTGTCTCTCAAGCTGGACGTCCAGTTATTTTGCAGTTTCAATTATATCGCTGGCTGCGTGCGTGCGTGCGAGCGGCACTCAGCCCAGGAGAAGAAAAAGATACCACTGAGCTGAGAAAGTCAGTGCAATATATATGCTTTATTCTCACTAATAATACACACACACACACACACATGTACAGACAGAGACGCTGGGAACGAGCTGTTTTTCTTTTTGAATATCTCCCCACAGGGAGGTGCACCGTTCCCAGAGACACTGCAATACTGGGTCGATGCGTGGAGTGGACGGAGCAAGCCCCTATTCCATCTCCCTGTTCCAAAAATCAATTTAATATATGGTCCCCAGATAGGGGACGTATCAGATATTAAACTGATAAGAACAGATTTTTATTTTTTTTTTTTTATTTATTTTTTTTTTTTTCTGACACTCTGGGGTGCCTTATTGCCTTACAGATTCATTCCAGATTCCTTGCAGTGACATTACATCAAGCCAAAGCTCTACAAGCCAAAGCTCTACACTCTGCCCGAGGGGATTTCTCCCTGACTGCATCCCCCCGGCATACAATGGCAGGAAGGCTCCAAATGGTTGCCTTCCCCCACTTGACCACTTGATCTTAGCCAAAAGGCCGAGAAGCGATACCGCGCTCGATGCGAATTGATCTTGGGTCCTGTTTGCCCTCCTTCTTTTTTCTCTGCATGACTGTGTTTAAAGCAGTCTCGCAGCACTGCCGTTCTGGGCACATTTTTGCCACCGTTTCTAATTGCAACAGTGGATCAGTTGAAAGAAGTTGCCGTTTTCTCCTTTCTTGCTCGGATTGCGTGACAGATTGGTAACTTTGCCAGTAGGCCACCAATCAGATGGGAGAGGGTTGGGTCTCAACGGACCTACGTCACTCATTCTCCGTCACGAACGAACTGCCGTGGAAGGAAACCTCTTTAAGGTAAACTAGGGACGTGACGTGACGTGTCTCACAGTGAGTGAGCGAGTGAGTGAGTGAGATTGCAACAGACAATCGAGAAAGAGGTGAGGTGCTGACAATCAGCAGCTCGTGTTTAAACATTCCTTCCACAGCAGGCAAGACCAATCAAAAGAAAATACTGCAGATGCTGGCTCTGGCTCGGCTGCCTGGCTGGCTGGCTGGAGATGGGAAATAAAAAGACAAGACGTGTTAATGGCTGGGTTAACTGTCGCAAGCAACAAGGCGTTAATGTTTCAGGAGTGCCGATTGCAATTGAAAGCTGTCTCTCAAGCTGCTCCTCCCCCGAAAGAAACGAGGCGTTAATGTTTCGGAAGTGCCGATTGAAAGCTGTCTCTCAAGCTGCTCCCTCACTGGGCCCTGTCCGTTGTCATGTTAATGGCTGGGTTAACTGTCGCAAGCAACAAGGCGTTAATGTTTCAGGAGTGCCGATTGCAATTGAAAGCTGTCTCTCAAGCTGCTCCTCCCCCGAAAGAAACGAGGCGGTAATGTTTCAGGAGTGCCGATTGCAATTGAAAGCTGTCTCTCAAGCTGGACGTCCAGTTATTTTGCAGTTTCAATTATATCGCTGGCTGCGTGCGTGCGTGCGAGCGGCACTCAGCCCAGGAGAAGAAAAAGATACCACTGAGCTGAGAAAGTCAGTGCAATATATATGCTTTATTCTCACTAATAATACATACACACACACACACATGTACAGACAGAGACGCTGGGAACGAGCTGTTTTTCTTTTTGAATATCTCCCCACAGGGAGGTGCACCATTCCCAGAGACACTGCAATACTGGGTCGATGCGTGGAGTGGACGGAGCAAGCCCCTATTCCATCTCCCTGTTCCAAAAATCAATTTAATATATGGTCCCCAGATAGGGGACGTATCAGATATTAAACTGATAAGAACAGATTTTTTTTTTTTTTTTCTGACACTCTGGGGTGCCTTATTGCCTTACAGATTCATTCCAGATTCCTTGCAGTGACATTACATCAAGCCAAAGCTCTACAAGCCAAAGCTCTGCACTCTGCCCGAGGGGATTTCTCCCTGACTGCATCCCCCCGGCATACAATGGCAGGAAGGCTCCAAATGGTTGCCTTCCCCCACTTGACCACTTGATCTTAGCCAAAAGGCCGAGAAGCGATACCGCGCTCGATGCGAATTGATCTTGGGTCCTGTTTGCCCTCCTTCTTTTTTCTCTGCATGACTGTGTTTAAAGCAGTCTCGCAGCACTGCCGTTCTGGGCACATTTTTGCCACCGTTTCTAATTGCAACAGTGGATCAGTTGAAAGAAGTTGCCGTTTTCTCCTTTCTTGCTCGGATTGCGTGACAGATTGGTAACTTTGCCAGTAGGCCACCAATCAGATGGGAGAGGGTTGGGTCTCAACGGACCTACGTCACTCATTCTCCGTCACGAACGAACTGCCGTGGAAGGAAACCTCTTTAAGGTAAACTAGGGACGTGACGTGACGTGTCTCACAGTGAGTGAGCGAGTGAGTGAGTGAGATTGCAACAGACAATCGAGAAAGAGGTGAGGTGCTGACAATCAGCAGCTCGTGTTTAAACATTCCTTCCACAGCAGGCAAGACCAATCAAAAGAAAATACTGCAGATGCTGGCTCTGGCTCGGCTGCCTGGCTGGCTGGCTGGAGATGGGAAATAAAAAGACAAGACGTGTTAATGGCTGGGTTAACTGTCGCAAGCAACAAGGCGTTAATGTTTCAGGAGTGCCGATTGCAATTGAAAGCTGTCTCTCAAGCTGCTCCTCCCCCGAAAGAAACGAGGCGTTAATGTTTCGGAAGTGCCGATTGAAAGCTGTCTCTCAAGCTGCTCCCTCACTGGGCCCTGTCCGTTGTCATGTTAATGGCTGGGTTAACTGTCGCAAGCAACAAGGCGTTAATGTTTCAGGAGTGCCGATTGCAATTGAAAGCTGTCTCTCAAGCTGCTCCTCCCCCGAAAGAAACGAGGCGGTAATGTTTCAGGAGTGCCGATTGCAATTGAAAGCTGTCTCTCAAGCTGGACGTCCAGTTATTTTGCAGTTTCAATTATATCGCTGGCTGCGTGCGTGCGTGCGAGCGGCACTCAGCCCAGGAGAAGAAAAAGATACCACTGAGCTGAGAAAGTCAGTGCAATATATATGCTTTATTCTCACTAATAATACATACACACACACACACATGTACAGACAGAGACGCTGGGAACGAGCTGTTTTTCTTTTTGAATATCTCCCCACAGGGAGGTGCACCGTTCCCAGAGACACTGCAATACTGGGTCGATGCGTGGAGTGGACGGAGCAAGCCCCTATTCCATCTCCCTGTTCCAAAAATCAATTTAATATATGGTCCCCAGATAGGGGACGTATCAGATATTAAACTGATAAGAACAGATTTTTTTTTTTTTTTTTCTGACACTCTGGGGTGCCTTATTGCCTTACAGATTCATTCCAGATTCCTTGCAGTGACATTACATCAAGCCAAAGCTCTACAAGCCAAAGCTCTACACTCTGCCCGAGGGGATTTCTCCCTGACTGCATCCCCCCGGCATATAATGGCAGGAAGGCTCCAAATGGTTGCCTTCCCCCACTTGACCACTTGATCTTAGCCAAAAGGCCGAGAAGCGATACCGCGCTCGATGCGAATTGATCTTGGGTCCTGTTTGCCCTCCTTCTTTTTTCTCTGCATGACTGTGTTTAAAGCAGTCTCGCAGCACTGCCGTTCTGGGCACATTTTTGCCACCGTTTCTAATTGCAACAGTGGATCAGTTGAAAGAAGTTGCCGTTTTCTCCTTTCTTGCTCGGATTGCGTGACAGATTGGTAACTTTGCCAGTAGGCCACCAATCAGATGGGAGAGGGTTGGGTCTCAACGGACCTACGTCACTCATTCTCCGTCACGAACGAACTGCCGTGGAAGGAAACCTCTTTAAGGTAAACTAGGGACGTGACGTGACGTGTCTCACAGTGAGTGAGCGAGTGAGTGAGTGAGATTGCAACAGACAATCGAGAAAGAGGTGAGGTGCTGACAATCAGCAGCTCGTGTTTAAACATTCCTTCCACAGCAGGCAAGACCAATCAAAAGAAAATACTGCAGATGCTGGCTCTGGCTCGGCTGCCTGGCTGGCTGGCTGGAGATGGGAAATAAAAAGACAAGACGTGTTAATGGCTGGGTTAACTGTCGCAAGCAACAAGGCGTTAATGTTTCAGGAGTGCCGATTGCAATTGAAAGCTGTCTCTCAAGCTGCTCCTCCCCCGAAAGAAACGAGGCGTTAATGTTTCGGAAGTGCCGATTGAAAGCTGTCTCTCAAGCTGCTCCCTCACTGGGCCCTGTCCGTTGTCATGTTAATGGCTGGGTTAACTGTCGCAAGCAACAAGGCGTTAATGTTTCAGGAGTGCCGATTGCAATTGAAAGCTGTCTCTCAAGCTGCTCCTCCCCCGAAAGAAACGAGGCGGTAATGTTTCAGGAGTGCCGATTGCAATTGAAAGCTGTCTCTCAAGCTGGACGTCCAGTTATTTTGCAGTTTCAATTATATCGCTGGCTGCGTGCGTGCGTGCGAGCGGCACTCAGCCCAGGAGAAGAAAAAGATACCACTGAGCTGAGAAAGTCAGTGCAATATATATGCTTTATTCTCACTAATAATACATACACACACACACACATGTACAGACAGAGACGCTGGGAACGAGCTGTTTTTCTTTTTGAATATCTCCCCACAGGGAGGTGCACCGTTCCCAGAGACACTGCAATACTGGGTCGATGCGTGGAGTGGACGGAGCAAGCCCCTATTCCATCTCCCTGTTCCAAAAATCAATTTAATATATGGTCCCCAGATAGGGGACGTATCAGATATTAAACTGATAAGAACAGATTTTTTTTTTTTTTTTTTTTTTCTGACACTCTGGGGTGCCTTCTTGCCTTACAGATTCATTCCAGATTCCTTGCAGTTACATTACATCAAGCCAAAGCTCTACAAGCCAAAGCTCTACACTCTGCCCGAGGGGATTTCTCCCTGACTGCATCCCCCCGGCATACAATGGCAGGAAGGCTCCAAATGGTTGCCTTCCCCCACTTGACCACTTGATCTTAGCCAAAAGGCCGAGAAGCGATACCGCGCTCGATGCGAATTGATCTTGGGTCCTGTTTGCCCTCCTTCTTTTTTCTCTGCATGACTGTGTTTAAAGCAGTCTCGCAGCACTGCCGTTCTGGGCACATTTTTGCCACCGTTTCTAATTGCAACAGTGGATCAGTTGAAAGAAGTTGCCGTTTTCTCCTTTCTTGCTCGGATTGCGTGACAGATTGGTAACTTTGCCAGTAGGCCACCAATCAGATGGGAGAGGGTTGGGTCTCAACGGACCTACGTCACTCATTCTCCGTCACGAACGAACTGCCGTGGAAGGAAACCTCTTTAAGGTAAACTAGGGACGTGACGTGACGTGTCTCACAGTGAGTGAGCGAGTGAGTGAGTGAGTGAGATTGCAACAGACAATCGAGAAAGAGGTGAGGTGCTGACAATCAGCAGCTCGTGTTTAAACATTCCTTCCACAGCAGGCAAGACCAATCAAAAGAAAATACTGCAGATGCTGGCTCTGGCTCGGCTGCCTGGCTGGCTGGCTGGAGATGGGAAATAAAAAGACAAGACGTGTTAATGGCTGGGTTAACTGTCGCAAGCAACAAGGCGTTAATGTTTCAGGAGTGCCGATTGCAATTGAAAGCTGTCTCTCAAGCTGCTCCTCCCCCGAAAGAAACGAGGCGTTAATGTTTCGGAAGTGCCGATTGAAAGCTGTCTCTCAAGCTGCTCCCTCACTGGGCCCTGTCCGTTGTCATGTTAATGGCTGGGTTAACTGTCGCAAGCAACAAGGCGTTAATGTTTCAGGAGTGCCGATTGCAATTGAAAGCTGTCTCTCAAGCTGCTCCTCCCCCGAAAGAAACGAGGCGGTAATGTTTCAGGAGTGCCGATTGCAATTGAAAGCTGTCTCTCAAGCTGGACGTCCAGTTATTTTGCAGTTTCAATTATATCGCTGGCTGCGTGCGTGCGTGCGAGCGGCACTCAGCCCAGGAGAAGAAAAAGATACCACTGAGCTGAGAAAGTCAGTGCAATATATATGCTTTATTCTCACTAATAATACATACACACACACACACATGTACAGACAGAGACGCTGGGAACGAGCTGTTTTTCTTTTTGAATATCTCCCCACAGGGAGGTGCACCGTTCCCAGAGACACTGCAATACTGGGTCGATGCGTGGAGTGGACGGAGCAAGCCCCTATTCCATCTCCCTGTTCCAAAAATCAATTTAATATATGGTCCCCAGATAGGGGACGTATCAGATATTAAACTGATAAGAACAGATTTTTTTTTTTTTTTTTTTTCTGACACTCTGGGGTGCCTTATTGCCTTACAGATTCATTCCAGATTCCTTGCAGTGACATTACATCAAGCCAAAGCTCTACAAGCCAAAGCTCTACACTCTGCCCGAGGGGATTTCTCCCTGACTGCATCCCCCCGGCATACAATGGCAGGAAGGCTCCAAATGGTTGCCTTCCCCCACTTGACCACTTGATCTTAGCCAAAAGGCCGAGAAGCGATACCGCGCTCGATGCGAATTGATCTTGGGTCCTGTTTGCCCTCCTTCTTTTTTCTCTGCATGACTGTGTTTAAAGCAGTCTCGCAGCACTGCCGTTCTGGGCACATTTTTGCCACCGTTTCTAATTGCAACAGTGGATCAGTTGAAAGAAGTTGCCGTTTTCTCCTTTCTTGCTCGGATTGCGTGACAGATTGGTAACTTTGCCAGTAGGCCACCAATCAGATGGGAGAGGGTTGGGTCTCAACGGACCTACGTCACTCATTCTCCGTCACGAACGAACTGCCGTGGAAGGAAACCTCTTTAAGGTAAACTAGGGACGTGACGTGACGTGTCTCACAGTGAGTGAGCGAGTGAGTGAGTGAGATTGCAACAGACAATCGAGAAAGAGGTGAGGTGCTGACAATCAGCAGCTCGTGTTTAAACATTCCTTCCACAGCAGGCAAGACCAATCAAAAGAAAATACTGCAGATGCTGGCTCTGGCTCGGCTGCCTGGCTGGCTGGCTGGAGATGGGAAATAAAAAGACAAGACGTGTTAATGGCTGGGTTAACTGTCGCAAGCAACAAGGCGTTAATGTTTCAGGAGTGCCGATTGCAATTGAAAGCTGTCTCTCAAGCTGCTCCTCCCCCGAAAGAAACGAGGCGTTAATGTTTCGGAAGTGCCGATTGAAAGCTGTCTCTCAAGCTGCTCCCTCACTGGGCCCTGTCCGTTGTCATGTTAATGGCTGGGTTAACTGTCGCAAGCAACAAGGCGTTAATGTTTCAGGAGTGCCGATTGCAATTGAAAGCTGTCTCTCAAGCTGCTCCTCCCCCGAAAGAAACGAGGCGGTAATGTTTCAGGAGTGCCGATTGCAATTGAAAGCTGTCTCTCAAGCTGGACGTCCAGTTATTTTGCAGTTTCAATTATATCGCTGGCTGCGTGCGTGCGTGCGAGCGGCACTCAGCCCAGGAGAAGAAAAAGATACCACTGAGCTGAGAAAGTCAGTGCAATATATATGCTTTATTCTCACTAATAATACATACACACACACACACATGTACAGACAGAGACGCTGGGAACGAGCTGTTTTTCTTTTTGAATATCTCCCCACAGGGAGGTGCACCGTTCCCAGAGACACTGCAATACTGGGTCGATGCGTGGAGTGGACGGAGCAAGCCCCTATTCCATCTCCCTGTTCCAAAAATCAATTTAATATATGGTCCCCAGATAGGGGACGTATCAGATATTAAACTGATAAGAACAGATTTTTTTTTTTTTTTTTTTTTTTTTTTTTCTGACACTCTGGGGTGCCTTATTGCCTTACAGATTCATTCCAGATTCCTTGCAGTGACATTACATCAAGCCAAAGCTCTACAAGCCAAAGCTCTGCACTCTGCCCGAGGGGATTTCTCCCTGACTGCATCCCCCCGGCATACAATGGCAGGAAGGCTCCAAATGGTTGCCTTCCCCCACTTGACCACTTGATCTTAGCCAAAAGGCCGAGAAGCGATACCGCGCTCGATGCGAATTGATCTTGGGTCCTGTTTGCCCTCCTTCTTTTTTCTCTGCATGACTGTGTTTAAAGCAGTCTCGCAGCACTGCCGTTCTGGGCACATTTTTGCCACCGTTTCTAATTGCAACAGTGGATCAGTTGAAAGAAGTTGCCGTTTTCTCCTTTCTTGCTCGGATTGCGTGACAGATTGGTAACTTTGCCAGTAGGCCACCAATCAGATGGGAGAGGGTTGGGTCTCAACGGACCTACGTCACTCATTCTCCGTCACGAACGAACTGCCGTGGAAGGAAACCTCTTTAAGGTAAACTAGGGACGTGACGTGACGTGTCTCACAGTGAGTGAGCGAGTGAGTGAGTGAGATTGCAACAGACAATCGAGAAAGAGGTGAGGTGCTGACAATCAGCAGCTCGTGTTTAAACATTCCTTCCACAGCAGGCAAGACCAATCAAAAGAAAATACTGCAGATGCTGGCTCTGGCTCGGCTGCCTGGCTGGCTGGCTGGAGATGGGAAATAAAAAGACAAGACGTGTTAATGGCTGGGTTAACTGTCGCAAGCAACAAGGCGTTAATGTTTCAGGAGTGCCGATTGCAATTGAAAGCTGTCTCTCAAGCTGCTCCTCCCCCGAAAGAAACGAGGCGTTAATGTTTCGGAAGTGCCGATTGAAAGCTGTCTCTCAAGCTGCTCCCTCACTGGGCCCTGTCCGTTGTCATGTTAATGGCTGGGTTAACTGTCGCAAGCAACAAGGCGTTAATGTTTCAGGAGTGCCGATTGCAATTGAAAGCTGTCTCTCAAGCTGCTCCTCCCCCGAAAGAAACGAGGAGTTAATGTTTCGGAAACGCCTATTGCAATTGAAAGCTGTCTCTCAAGCTGGACGTCCAGTTATTTTGCAGTTTCAATTATATCGCTGGCTGCGTGCGTGCGTGCGAGCGGCACTCAGCCCAGGAGAAGAAAAAGATACCACTGAGCTGAGAAAGTCAGTGCAATATATATGCTTTATTCTCACTAATAACACATACACACACACATGTACAGACACGCTGGGAACGAGCTGTTTTTCTTTTTGAATATCTCCCCACAGGGAGGTGCACCGTTCCCAGAGACACTGCAATACTGGGTCGATGCGTGGAGTGGACGGAGCAAGCCCCTATTCCATCTCCCTGTTCCAAAAATCAATTTAATATATGGTCCCCAGATAGGGGACGTATCAGATATTAAACTGATAAGAACAGATTTTTTTTTTTTTTTTTTCTGACACTCTGGGGTGCCTTATTGCCTTACAGATTCATTCCAGATTCCTTGCAGTGACATTACATCAAGCCAAAGCTCTACAAGCCAAAGCTCTACACTCTGCCCGAGGGGATTTCTCCCTGACTGCATCCCCCCGGCATACAATGGCAGGAAGGCTCCAAATGGTTGCCTTCCCCCACTTGACCACTTGATCTTAGCCAAAAGGCCGAGAAGCGATACCGCGCTCGATGCGAATTGATCTTGGGTCCTGTTTGCCCTCCTTCTTTTTTCTCTGCCTGACTGTGTTTAAAGCAGTCTCGCAGCACTGCCGTTCTGGGCACATTTTTGCCACCGTTTCTAATTGCAACAGTGGATCAGTTGAAAGAAGTTGCCGTTTTCTCCTTTCTTGCTCGGATTGCGTGACAGATTGGTAACTTTGCCAGTAGGCCACCAATCAGATGGGAGAGGGTTGGGTCTCAACGGACCTACGTCACTCATTCTCCGTCACTAACGAACTGCCGTGGAAGGAAACCTCTTTAAGGTAAACTAGGGACGTGACGTGACGTGTCTCACAGTGAGTGAGTGAGTGAGTGAGTGAGTGAGATTGCAACAGACAATCGAGAAAGAGGTGAGGTGCTGACAATCAGCAGCTCGTGTTTAAACATTCCTTCCACAGCAGGCAAGACCAATCAAAAGAAAATACTGCAGATGCTGGCTCTGGCTCGGCTGCCTGGCTGGCTGGCTGGAGATGGGAAATAAAAAGACAAGACGTGTTAATGGCTGGGTTAACTGTCGCAAGCAACAAGGCGTTAATGTTTCAGGAGTGCCGATTGCAATTGAAAGCTGTCTCTCAAGCTGCTCCTCCCCCGAAAGAAACGAGGCGTTAATGTTTCGGAAGTGCCGATTGAAAGCTGTCTCTCAAGCTGCTCCCTCACTGGGCCCTGTCCGTTGTCATGTTAATGGCTGGGTTAACTGTCGCAAGCAACAAGGCGTTAATGTTTCAGGAGTGCCGATTGCAATTGAAAGCTGTCTCTCAAGCTGCTCCTCCCCCGAAAGAAACGAGGAGTTAATGTTTCGGAAACGCCTATTGCAATTGAAAGCTGTCTCTCAAGCTGGACGTCCAGTTATTTTGCAGTTTCAATTATATCGCTGGCTGCGTGCGTGCGTGCGAGCGGCACTCAGCCCAGGAGAAGAAAAAGATACCACTGAGCTGAGAAAGTCAGTGCAATATATATGCTTTATTCTCACTAATAATACATACACACACACATGTACAGAGACGCTGGGAACGAGCTGTTTTTCTTTTTGAATATCTCCCCACAGGGAGGTGCACCGTTCCCAGAGACACTGCAATACTGGGTCGATGCGTGGAGTGGACGGAGCAAGCCCCTATTCCATCTCCCTGTTCCAAAAATCAATTTAATATATGGTCCCCAGATAGGGGACGTATCAGATATTAAACTGATAAGAACAGATTTTTTTTTTTTTTTTTTTTTTTTTTTTTTTTTCTGACACTCTGGGGTGCCTTATTGCCTTACAGATTCATTCCAGATTCCTTGCAGTGACATTACATCAAGCCAAAGCTCTACAAGCCAAAGCTCTACACTCTGCCCGAGGGGATTTCTCCCTGACTGCATCCCCCCGGCATACAATGGCAGGAAGGCTCCAAATGGTTGCCTTCCCCCACTTGACCACTTGATCTTAGCCAAAAGGCCGAGAAGCGATACCGCGCTCGATGCGAATTGATCTTGGGTCCTGTTTGCCCTCCTTCTTTTTTCTCTGCCTGACTGTGTTTAAAGCAGTCTCGCAGCACTGCCGTTCTGGGCACATTTTTGCCACCGTTTCTAATTGCAACAGTGGATCAGTTGAAAGAAGTTGCCGTTTTCTCCTTTCTTGCTCGGATTGCGTGACAGATTGGTAACTTTGCCAGTAGGCCACCAATCAGATGGGAGAGGGTTGGGTCTCAACGGACCTACGTCACTCATTCTCCGTCACTAACGAACTGCCGTGGAAGGAAACCTCTTTAAGGTAAACTAGGGACGTGACGTGACGTGTCTCACAGTGAGTGAGTGAGTGAGTGAGTGAGTGAGATTGCAACAGACAATCGAGAAAGAGGTGAGGTGCTGACAATCAGCAGCTCGTGTTTAAACATTCCTTCCACAGCAGGCAAGACCAATCAAAAGAAAATACTGCAGATGCTGGCTCTGGCTCGGCTGCCTGGCTGGCTGGCTGGAGATGGGAAATAAAAAGACAAGACGTGTTAATGGCTGGGTTAACTGTCGCAAGCAACAAGGCGTTAATGTTTCAGGAGTGCCGATTGCAATTGAAAGCTGTCTCTCAAGCTGCTCCTCCCCCGAAAGAAACGAGGCGTTAATGTTTCGGAAGTGCCGATTGAAAGCTGTCTCTCAAGCTGCTCCCTCACTGGGCCCTGTCCGTTGTCATGTTAATGGCTGGGTTAACTGTCGCAAGCAACAAGGCGTTAATGTTTCAGGAGTGCCGATTGCAATTGAAAGCTGTCTCTCAAGCTGCTCCTCCCCCGAAAGAAACGAGGAGTTAATGTTTCGGAAACGCCTATTGCAATTGAAAGCTGTCTCTCAAGCTGGACGTCCAGTTATTTTGCAGTTTCAATTATATCGCTGGCTGCGTGCGTGCGTGCGAGCGGCACTCAGCCCAGGAGAAGAAAAAGATACCACTGAGCTGAGAAAGTCAGTGCAATATATATGCTTTATTCTCACTAATAATACATACACACACACATGTACAGAGACGCTGGGAACGAGCTGTTTTTCTTTTTGAATATCTCCCCACAGGGAGGTGCACCGTTCCCAGAGACACTGCAATACTGGGTCGATGCGTGGAGTGGACGGAGCAAGCCCCTATTCCATCTCCCTGTTCCAAAAATCAATTTAATATATGGTCCCCAGATAGGGGACGTATCAGATATTAAACTGATAAGAACAGATTTTTTTTTTTTTTTTCTGACACTCTGGGGTGCCTTATTGCCTTACAGATTCATTCCAGATTCCTTGCAGTGACATTACATCAAGCCAAAGCTCTACAAGCCAAAGCTCTACACTCTGCCCGAGGGGATTTCTCCCTGACTGCATCCCCCCGGCATACAATGGCAGGAAGGCTCCAAATGGTTGCCTTCCCCCACTTGACCACTTGATCTTAGCCAAAAGGCCGAGAAGCGATACCGCGCTCGATGCGAATTGATCTTGGGTCCTGTTTGCCCTCCTTCTTTTTTCTCTGCCTGACTGTGTTTAAAGCAGTCTCGCAGCACTGCCGTTCTGGGCACATTTTTGCCACCGTTTCTAATTGCAACAGTGGATCAGTTGAAAGAAGTTGCCGTTTTCTCCTTTCTTGCTCGGATTGCGTGACAGATTGGTAACTTTGCCAGTAGGCCACCAATCAGATGGGAGAGGGTTGGGTCTCAACGGACCTACGTCACTCATTCTCCGTCACTAACGAACTGCCGTGGAAGGAAACCTCTTTAAGGTAAACTAGGGACGTGACGTGACGTGTCTCACAGTGAGTGAGTGAGTGAGTGAGTGAGTGAGATTGCAACAGACAATCGAGAAAGAGGTGAGGTGCTGACAATCAGCAGCTCGTGTTTAAACATTCCTTCCACAGCAGGCAAGACCAATCAAAAGAAAATACTGCAGATGCTGGCTCTGGCTCGGCTGCCTGGCTGGCTGGCTGGAGATGGGAAATAAAAAGACAAGACGTGTTAATGGCTGGGTTAACTGTCGCAAGCAACAAGGCGTTAATGTTTCAGGAGTGCCGATTGCAATTGAAAGCTGTCTCTCAAGCTGCTCCTCCCCCGAAAGAAACGAGGCGTTAATGTTTCGGAAGTGCCGATTGAAAGCTGTCTCTCAAGCTGCTCCCTCACTGGGCCCTGTCCGTTGTCATGTTAATGGCTGGGTTAACTGTCGCAAGCAACAAGGCGTTAATGTTTCAGGAGTGCCGATTGCAATTGAAAGCTGTCTCTCAAGCTGCTCCTCCCCCGAAAGAAACGAGGAGTTAATGTTTCGGAAACGCCTATTGCAATTGAAAGCTGTCTCTCAAGCTGGACGTCCAGTTATTTTGCAGTTTCAATTATATCGCTGGCTGCGTGCGTGCGTGCGAGCGGCACTCAGCCCAGGAGAAGAAAAAGATACCACTGAGCTGAGAAAGTCAGTGCAATATATATGCTTTATTCTCACTAATAACACATACACACACACACACATGTACAGACAGAGACGCTGGGAACGAGCTGTTTTTCTTTTTGAATATCTCCCCACAGGGAGGTGCACCGTTCCCAGAGACACTGCAATACTGGGTCGATGCGTGGAGTGGACGGAGCAAGCCCCTATTCCATCTCCCTGTTCCAAAAATCAATTTAATATATGGTCCCCAGATAGGGGACGTATCAGATATTAAACTGATAAGAACAGATTTTTTTTTTTTTTTTTTTTTTTTTTTTCTGACACTCTGGGGTGCCTTATTGCCTTACAGATTCATTCCAGATTCCTTGCAGTGACATTACATCAAGCCAAAGCTCTACAAGCCAAAGCTCTACACTCTGCCCGAGGGGATTTCTCCCTGACTGCATCCCCCCGGCATACAATGGCAGGAAGGCTCCAAATGGTTGCCTTCCCCCACTTGACCACTTGATCTTAGCCAAAAGGCCGAGAAGCGATACCGCGCTCGATGCGAATTGATCTTGGGTCCTGTTTGCCCTCCTTCTTTTTTCTCTGCCTGACTGTGTTTAAAGCAGTCTCGCAGCACTGCCGTTCTGGGCACATTTTTGCCACCGTTTCTAATTGCAACAGTGGATCAGTTGAAAGAAGTTGCCGTTTTCTCCTTTCTTGCTCGGATTGCGTGACAGATTGGTAACTTTGCCAGTAGGCCACCAATCAGATGGGAGAGGGTTGGGTCTCAACGGACCTACGTCACTCATTCTCCGTCACTAACGAACTGCCGTGGAAGGAAACCTCTTTAAGGTAAACTAGGGACGTGACGTGACGTGTCTCACAGTGAGTGAGTGAGTGAGTGAGTGAGTGAGATTGCAACAGACAATCGAGAAAGAGGTGAGGTGCTGACAATCAGCAGCTCGTGTTTAAACATTCCTTCCACAGCAGGCAAGACCAATCAAAAGAAAATACTGCAGATGCTGGCTCTGGCTCGGCTGCCTGGCTGGCTGGCTGGAGATGGGAAATAAAAAGACAAGACGTGTTAATGGCTGGGTTAACTGTCGCAAGCAACAAGGCGTTAATGTTTCAGGAGTGCCGATTGCAATTGAAAGCTGTCTCTCAAGCTGCTCCTCCCCCGAAAGAAACGAGGCGTTAATGTTTCGGAAGTGCCGATTGAAAGCTGTCTCTCAAGCTGCTCCCTCACTGGGCCCTGTCCGTTGTCATGTTAATGGCTGGGTTAACTGTCGCAAGCAACAAGGCGTTAATGTTTCAGGAGTGCCGATTGCAATTGAAAGCTGTCTCTCAAGCTGCTCCTCCCCCGAAAGAAACGAGGAGTTAATGTTTCGGAAACGCCTATTGCAATTGAAAGCTGTCTCTCAAGCTGGACGTCCAGTTATTTTGCAGTTTCAATTATATCGCTGGCTGCGTGCGTGCGTGCGAGCGGCACTCAGCCCAGGAGAAGAAAAAGATACCACTGAGCTGAGAAAGTCAGTGCAATATATATGCTTTATTCTCACTAATAACACATACACACACACACACATGTACAGACAGAGACGCTGGGAACGAGCTGTTTTTCTTTTTGAATATCTCCCCACAGGGAGGTGCACCGTTCCCAGAGACACTGCAATACTGGGTCGATGCGTGGAGTGGACGGAGCAAGCCCCTATTCCATCTCCCTGTTCCAAAAATCAATTTAATATATGGTCCCCAGATAGGGGACGTATCAGATATTAAACTGATAAGAACAGATTTTTTTTTTTTTTTTTTTCTGACACTCTGGGGCGCCTTATCGCCTTACAGATGCATTCCAGATTCCTTGCAGTGACATTACAGCAAGCCAAAGCTCTACAAGCCAAAGCTCTACACTCTGCCCGAGGGGATGTCTCCCTGACTGCATCCCCCCGGCATACAATGGCAGGAAGGCTCCAAATGGTTGCCTTCCCCCACTGGACCACTTGATCTTAGCCAAAAGGCCGAGAAGCGATACCGCGCTCGATGCGAATTGATCTTGGGTCCTGTTTGCCCTCCTTCTTTTTTCTCTGCCTGACTGTGTTTAAAGCAGTCTCGCAGCACTGCCGTTCTGGGCACATTTTTGCCACCGTTTCTAATTGCAACAGTGGATCAGTTGAAAGAAGTTGCCGTTTTCTCCTTTCTTGCTCGGATTGCGTGACAGATTGGTAACTTTGCCAGTAGGCCACCAATCAGATGGGAGAGGGTTGGGTCTCAACGGACCTACGTCACTCATTCTCCGTCACTAACGAACTGCCGTGGAAGGAAACCTCTTTAAGGTAAACTAGGGACGTGACGTGACGTGTCTCACAGTGAGTGAGTGAGTGAGTGAGTGAGTGAGATTGCAACAGACAATCGAGAAAGAGGTGAGGTGCTGACAATCAGCAGCTCGTGTTTAAACATTCCTTCCACAGCAGGCAAGACCAATCAAAAGAAAATACTGCAGATGCTGGCTCTGGCTCGGCTGCCTGGCTGGCTGGCTGGAGATGGGAAATAAAAAGACAAGACGTGTTAATGGCTGGGTTAACTGTCGCAAGCAACAAGGCGTTAATGTTTCAGGAGTGCCGATTGCAATTGAAAGCTGTCTCTCAAGCTGCTCCTCCCCCGAAAGAAACGAGGCGTTAATGTTTCGGAAGTGCCGATTGAAAGCTGTCTCTCAAGCTGCTCCCTCACTGGGCCCTGTCCGTTGTCATGTTAATGGCTGGGTTAACTGTCGCAAGCAACAAGGCGTTAATGTTTCAGGAGTGCCGATTGCAATTGAAAGCTGTCTCTCAAGCTGCTCCTCCCCCGAAAGAAACGAGGCGGTAATGTTTCAGGAGTGCCGATTGCAATTGAAAGCTGTCTCTCAAGCTGGACGTCCAGTTATTTTGCAGTTTCAATTATATCGCTGGCTGCGTGCGTGCGTGCGAGCGGCACTCAGCCCAGGAGAAGAAAAAGATACCACTGAGCTGAGAAAGTCAGTGCAATATATATGCTTTATTCTCACTAATAACACATACACACACACACACATGTACAGACAGAGACGCTGGGAACGAGCTGTTTTTCTTTTTGAATATCTCCCCACAGGGAGGTGCACCGTTCCCAGAGACACTGCAATACTGGGTCGATGCGTGGAGTGGACGGAGCAAGCCCCTATTCCATCTCCCTGTTCCAAAAATCAATTTAATATATGGTCCCCAGATAGGGGACGTATCAGATATTAAACTGATAAGAACAGATTTTTTTTTTTTTTTTTTTTTTTCTGACACTCTGGGGTGCCTTATTGCCTTCCAGATTCATTCCAGATTCCTTGCAGTGACATTACATCAAGCCAAAGCTCTACAAGCCAAAGCTCTACACTCTGCCCGAGGGGATTTCTCCCTGACTGCATCCCCCCGGCATACAATGGCAGGAAGGCTCCAAATGGTTGCCTTCCCCCACTTGACCACTTGATCTTAGCCAAAAGGCCGAGAAGCGATACCGCGCTCGATGCGAATTGATCTTGGGTCCTGTTTGCCCTCCTTCTTTTTTCTCTGCCTGACTGTGTTTAAAGCAGTCTCGCAGCACTGCCGTTCTGGGCACATTTTTGCCACCGTTTCTAATTGCAACAGTGGATCAGTTGAAAGAAGTTGCCGTTTTCTCCTTTCTTGCTCGGATTGCGTGACAGATTGGTAACTTTGCCAGTAGGCCACCAATCAGATGGGAGAGGGTTGGGTCTCAACGGACCTACGTCACTCATTCTCCGTCACTAACGAACTGCCGTGGAAGGAAACCTCTTTAAGGTAAACTAGGGACGTGACGTGACGTGTCTCACAGTGAGTGAGTGAGTGAGTGAGTGAGTGAGATTGCAACAGACAATCGAGAAAGAGGTGAGGTGCTGACAATCAGCAGCTCGTGTTTAAACATTCCTTCCACAGCAGGCAAGACCAATCAAAAGAAAATACTGCAGATGCTGGCTCTGGCTCGGCTGCCTGGCTGGCTGGCTGGAGATGGGAAATAAAAAGACAAGACGTGTTAATGGCTGGGTTAACTGTCGCAAGCAACAAGGCGTTAATGTTTCAGGAGTGCCGATTGCAATTGAAAGCTGTCTCTCAAGCTGCTCCTCCCCCGAAAGAAACGAGGCGTTAATGTTTCGGAAGTGCCGATTGAAAGCTGTCTCTCAAGCTGCTCCCTCACTGGGCCCTGTCCGTTGTCATGTTAATGGCTGGGTTAACTGTCGCAAGCAACAAGGCGTTAATGTTTCAGGAGTGCCGATTGCAATTGAAAGCTGTCTCTCAAGCTGCTCCTCCCCCGAAAGAAACGAGGAGTTAATGTTTCGGAAACGCCTATTGCAATTGAAAGCTGTCTCTCAAGCTGGACGTCCAGTTATTTTGCAGTTTCAATTATATCGCTGGCTGCGTGCGTGCGTGCGAGCGGCACTCAGCCCAGGAGAAGAAAAAGATACCACTGAGCTGAGAAAGTCAGTGCAATATATATGCTTTATTCTCACTAATAATACATACACACACACATGTACAGAGACGCTGGGAACGAGCTGTTTTTCTTTTTGAATATCTCCCCACAGGGAGGTGCACCGTTCCCAGAGACACTGCAATACTGGGTCGATGCGTGGAGTGGACGGAGCAAGCCCCTATTCCATCTCCCTGTTCCAAAAATCAATTTAATATATGGTCCCCAGATAGGGGACGTATCAGATATTAAACTGATAAGAACAGATTTTTTTTTTTTTTTTTTTTTTTCTGACACTCTGGGGTGCCTTATTGCCTTACAGATTCATTCCAGATTCCTTGCAGTGACATTACATCAAGCCAAAGCTCTACAAGCCAAAGCTCTACACTCTGCCCGAGGGGATTTCTCCCTGACTGCATCCCCCCGGCATACAATGGCAGGAAGGCTCCAAATGGTTGCCTTCCCCCACTTGACCACTTGATCTTAGTCAAAAGGCCGAGAAGCGATACCGCGCTCGATGCGAATTGATCTTGGGTCCTGTTTGCCCTCCTTCTTTTTTCTCTGCCTGACTGTGTTTAAAGCAGTCTCGCAGCACTGCCGTTCTGGGCACATTTTTGCCACCGTTTCTAATTGCAACAGTGGATCAGTTGAAAGAAGTTGCCGTTTTCTCCTTTCTTGCTCGGATTGCGTGACAGATTGGTAACTTTGCCAGTAGGCCACCAATCAGATGGGAGAGGGTTGGGTCTCAACGGACCTACGTCACTCATTCTCCGTCACTAACGAACTGCCGTGGAAGGAAACCTCTTTAAGGTAAACTAGGGACGTGACGTGACGTGTCTCACAGTGAGTGAGTGAGTGAGTGAGTGAGTGAGATTGCAACAGACAATCGAGAAAGAGGTGAGGTGCTGACAATCAGCAGCTCGTGTTTAAACATTCCTTCCACAGCAGGCAAGACCAATCAAAAGAAAATACTGCAGATGCTGGCTCTGGCTCGGCTGCCTGGCTGGCTGGCTGGAGATGGGAAATAAAAAGACAAGACGTGTTAATGGCTGGGTTAACTGTCGCAAGCAACAAGGCGTTAATGTTTCAGGAGTGCCGATTGCAATTGAAAGCTGTCTCTCAAGCTGCTCCTCCCCCGAAAGAAACGAGGCGTTAATGTTTCGGAAGTGCCGATTGAAAGCTGTCTCTCAAGCTGCTCCCTCACTGGGCCCTGTCCGTTGTCATGTTAATGGCTGGGTTAACTGTCGCAAGCAACAAGGCGTTAATGTTTCAGGAGTGCCGATTGCAATTGAAAGCTGTCTCTCAAGCTGCTCCTCCCCCGAAAGAAACGAGGCGGTAATGTTTCAGGAGTGCCGATTGCAATTGAAAGCTGTCTCTCAAGCTGGACGTCCAGTTATTTTGCAGTTTCAATTATATCGCTGGCTGCGTGCGTGCGTGCGAGCGGCACTCAGCCCAGGAGAAGAAAAAGATACCACTGAGCTGAGAAAGTCAGTGCAATATATATGCTTTATTCTCACTAATAACACATACACACACACACACATGTACAGACAGAGACGCTGGGAACGAGCTGTTTTTCTTTTTGAATATCTCCCCACAGGGAGGTGCACCGTTCCCAGAGACACTGCAATACTGGGTCGATGCGTGGAGTGGACGGAGCAAGCCCCTATTCCATCTCCCTGTTCCAAAAATCAATTTAATATATGGTCCCCAGATAGGGGACGTATCAGATATTAAACTGATAAGAACAGATTTTTTTTTTTTTTTTTTTTTTTCTGACACTCTGGGGTGCCTTATTGCCTTACAGATTCATTCCAGATTCCTTGCAGTGACATTACATCAAGCCAAAGCTCTACAAGCCAAAGCTCTACACTCTGCCCGAGGGGATTTCTCCCTGACTGCATCCCCCCGGCATACAATGGCAGGAAGGCTCCAAATGGTTGCCTTCCCCCACTTGACCACTTGATCTTAGCCAAAAGGCCGAGAAGCGATACCGCGCTCGATGCGAATTGATCTTGGGTCCTGTTTGCCCTCCTTCTTTTTTCTCTGCCTGACTGTGTTTAAAGCAGTCTCGCAGCACTGCCGTTCTGGGCACATTTTTGCCACCGTTTCTAATTGCAACAGTGGATCAGTTGAAAGAAGTTGCCGTTTTCTCCTTTCTTGCTCGGATTGCGTGACAGATTGGTAACTTTGCCAGTAGGCCACCAATCAGATGGGAGAGGGTTGGGTCTCAACGGACCTACGTCACTCATTCTCCGTCACTAACGAACTGCCGTGGAAGGAAACCTCTTTAAGGTAAACTAGGGACGTGACGTGACGTGTCTCACAGTGAGTGAGTGAGTGAGTGAGTGAGTGAGATTGCAACAGACAATCGAGAAAGAGGTGAGGTGCTGACAATCAGCAGCTCGTGTTTAAACATTCCTTCCACAGCAGGCAAGACCAATCAAAAGAAAATACTGCAGATGCTGGCTCTGGCTCGGCTGCCTGGCTGGCTGGCTGGAGATGGGAAATAAAAAGACAAGACGTGTTAATGGCTGGGTTAACTGTCGCAAGCAACAAGGCGTTAATGTTTCAGGAGTGCCGATTGCAATTGAAAGCTGTCTCTCAAGCTGCTCCTCCCCCGAAAGAAACGAGGCGTTAATGTTTCGGAAGTGCCGATTGAAAGCTGTCTCTCAAGCTGCTCCCTCACTGGGCCCTGTCCGTTGTCATGTTAATGGCTGGGTTAACTGTCGCAAGCAACAAGGCGTTAATGTTTCAGGAGTGCCGATTGCAATTGAAAGCTGTCTCTCAAGCTGCTCCTCCCCCGAAAGAAACGAGGCGGTAATGTTTCAGGAGTGCCGATTGCAATTGAAAGCTGTCTCTCAAGCTGGACGTCCAGTTATTTTGCAGTTTCAATTATATCGCTGGCTGCGTGCGTGCGTGCGAGCGGCACTCAGCCCAGGAGAAGAAAAAGATACCACTGAGCTGAGAAAGTCAGTGCAATATATATGCTTTATTCTCACTAATAACACATACACACACACACACATGTACAGACAGAGACGCTGGGAACGAGCTGTTTTTCTTTTTGAATATCTCCCCACAGGGAGGTGCACCGTTCCCAGAGACACTGCAATACTGGGTCGATGCGTGGAGTGGACGGAGCAAGCCCCTATTCCATCTCCCTGTTCCAAAAATCAATTTAATATATGGTCCCCAGATAGGGGACGTATCAGATATTAAACTGATAAGAACAGATTTTTTTTTTTTTTTTTTTTTTTTTCTGACACTCTGGGGTGCCTTATTGCCTTACAGATTCATTCCAGATTCCTTGCAGTGATATTACATCAAGCCAAAGCTCTACAAGCCAAAGCTCTACACTCTGCCCGAGGGGATTTCTCCCTGACTGCATCCCCCCGGCATACAATGGCAGGAAGGCTCCAAATGGTTGCCTTCCCCCACTTGACCACTTGATCTTAGCCAAAAGGCCGAGAAGCGATACCGCGCTCGATGCGAATTGATCTTGGGTCCTGTTTGCCCTCCTTCTTTTTTCTCTGCCTGACTGTGTTTAAAGCAGTCTCGCAGCACTGCCGTTCTGGGCACATTTTTGCCACCGTTTCTAATTGCAACAGTGGATCAGTTGAAAGAAGTTGCCGTTTTCTCCTTTCTTGCTCGGATTGCGTGACAGATTGGTAACTTTGCCAGTAGGCCACCAATCAGATGGGAGAGGGTTGGGTCTCAACGGACCTACGTCACTCATTCTCCGTCACTAACGAACTGCCGTGGAAGGAAACCTCTTTAAGGTAAACTAGGGACGTGACGTGACGTGTCTCACAGTGAGTGAGTGAGTGAGTGAGTGAGTGAGATTGCAACAGACAATCGAGAAAGAGGTGAGGTGCTGACAATCAGCAGCTCGTGTTTAAACATTCCTTCCACAGCAGGCAAGACCAATCAAAAGAAAATACTGCAGATGCTGGCTCTGGCTCGGCTGCCTGGCTGGCTGGCTGGAGATGGGAAATAAAAAGACAAGACGTGTTAATGGCTGGGTTAACTGTCGCAAGCAACAAGGCGTTAATGTTTCAGGAGTGCCGATTGCAATTGAAAGCTGTCTCTCAAGCTGCTCCTCCCCCGAAAGAAACGAGGCGTTAATGTTTCGGAAGTGCCGATTGAAAGCTGTCTCTCAAGCTGCTCCCTCACTGGGCCCTGTCCGTTGTCATGTTAATGGCTGGGTTAACTGTCGCAAGCAACAAGGCGTTAATGTTTCAGGAGTGCCGATTGCAATTGAAAGCTGTCTCTCAAGCTGCTCCTCCCCCGAAAGAAACGAGGAGTTAATGTTTCGGAAACGCCTATTGCAATTGAAAGCTGTCTCTCAAGCTGGACGTCCAGTTATTTTGCAGTTTCAATTATATCGCTGGCTGCGTGCGTGCGTGCGAGCGGCACTCAGCCCAGGAGAAGAAAAAGATACCACTGAGCTGAGAAAGTCAGTGCAATATATATGCTTTATTCTCACTAATAATACATACACACACACATGTACAGAGACGCTGGGAACGAGCTGTTTTTCTTTTTGAATATCTCCCCACAGGGAGGTGCACCGTTCCCAGAGACACTGCAATACTGGGTCGATGCGTGGAGTGGACGGAGCAAGCCCCTATTCCATCTCCCTGTTCCAAAAATCAATTTAATATATGGTCCCCAGATAGGGGACGTATCAGATATTAAACTGATAAGAACAGATTTTTTTTTTTTTTTTTTTTTTTTTTTTTTCTGACACTCTGGGGTGCCTTATTGCCTTACAGATTCATTCCAGATTCCTTGCAGTGACATTACATCAAGCCAAAGCTCTACAAGCCAAAGCTCTACACTCTGCCCGAGGGGATTTCTCCCTGACTGCATCCCCCCGGCATACAATGGCAGGAAGGCTCCAAATGGTTGCCTTCCCCCACTTGACCACTTGATCTTAGCCAAAAGGCCGAGAAGCGATACCGCGCTCGATGCGAATTGATCTTGGGTCCTGTTTGCCCTCCTTCTTTTTTCTCTGCCTGACTGTGTTTAAAGCAGTCTCGCAGCACTGCCGTTCTGGGCACATTTTTGCCACCGTTTCTAATTGCAACAGTGGATCAGTTGAAAGAAGTTGCCGTTTTCTCCTTTCTTGCTCGGATTGCGTGACAGATTGGTAACTTTGCCAGTAGGCCACCAATCAGATGGGAGAGGGTTGGGTCTCAACGGACCTACGTCACTCATTCTCCGTCACTAACGAACTGCCGTGGAAGGAAACCTCTTTAAGGTAAACTAGGGACGTGACGTGACGTGTCTCACAGTGAGTGAGTGAGTGAGTGAGTGAGTGAGATTGCAACAGACAATCGAGAAAGAGGTGAGGTGCTGACAATCAGCAGCTCGTGTTTAAACATTCCTTCCACAGCAGGCAAGACCAATCAAAAGAAAATACTGCAGATGCTGGCTCTGGCTCGGCTGCCTGGCTGGCTGGCTGGAGATGGGAAATAAAAAGACAAGACGTGTTAATGGCTGGGTTAACTGTCGCAAGCAACAAGGCGTTAATGTTTCAGGAGTGCCGATTGCAATTGAAAGCTGTCTCTCAAGCTGCTCCTCCCCCGAAAGAAACGAGGCGTTAATGTTTCGGAAGTGCCGATTGAAAGCTGTCTCTCAAGCTGCTCCCTCACTGGGCCCTGTCCGTTGTCATGTTAATGGCTGGGTTAACTGTCGCAAGCAACAAGGCGTTAATGTTTCAGGAGTGCCGATTGCAATTGAAAGCTGTCTCTCAAGCTGCTCCTCCCCCGAAAGAAACGAGGAGTTAATGTTTCGGAAACGCCTATTGCAATTGAAAGCTGTCTCTCAAGCTGGACGTCCAGTTATTTTGCAGTTTCAATTATATCGCTGGCTGCGTGCGTGCGTGCGAGCGGCACTCAGCCCAGGAGAAGAAAAAGATACCACTGAGCTGAGAAAGTCAGTGCAATATATATGCTTTATTCTCACTAATAATACATACACACACACATGTACAGAGACGCTGGGAACGAGCTGTTTTTCTTTTTGAATATCTCCCCACAGGGAGGTGCACCGTTCCCAGAGACACTGCAATACTGGGTCGATGCGTGGAGTGGACGGAGCAAGCCCCTATTCCATCTCCCTGTTCCAAAAATCAATTTAATATATGGTCCCCAGATAGGGGACGTATCAGATATTAAACTGATAAGAACAGATTTTTTTTTTTTACCAAAAAATATACTTTATTCATAAAAATTTGCAGCAGTACATACAAAACAGTTGTCATATCACTTTCCAAACGTACACAATACAGATTATACAATTTGCAGGTTACGTTAAGTGCAGTACAATGAACACATTGGACATAATTACAGTTCATGACACTCTGGGGTGTCTCATTGCATCATACTCAACACAGATTATTGCTTACAGATTCATTTCTGGTCTATTTCAGATTCATTACAGGTACATTACAGCAATTTGAATTTTACATTCTGCCCGAGGGGGTTTTTCCCTGATTGCAGCCCCTCGGTTTACAATGGCGGGAAGGCTCTAAACGGTTGCCTTTCCCCACAGGGCCTTTGCGGCGGCCGCACCCATCCTCAGTGCGTCCCTCAGCACGTAGTCCTGGACCTTGGAATGTGCCAGTCTGCAACACTCGGTCGAGGACAGCTCCTTGTGCTGGAAGACCAGCAAGTTTCGGGCAGACCAAAGGGCGTCTTTCACCGAGTTGATGGTCTTCCAGCAGCAGCCGATGTCCGTCTCAGTGTGCGTCCCCGGGAACAGCCCGTAGAGCACAGAAACCTGTGTTACGGAACTGCTCGGGACGAACCTGGACAGATACCACTGCATCTCTCTCCAGACCTTCTTTGCAAAGGCACATTCCATAAGGAGATGGGTGACGGTCTCGTCTCCACCGCAGCCTCCTCTGGGACAGCGCGCGGTGGCGCTGAGAGCCCGGGAGTGCATGAAGGATCTGACGGGAAGGGCCCTTCTCACCACCAGCCAAGCTAGGTCTTGGTGCTTGTTTGAAAGCTCTGGCGATGAGGCGTTCTGCCAAATGACATTGACAGTCTGCTCGGGGAACCAACCGACAGGATCCACCATCTCCTTTTCCCGCAGGGTCTCGAGGACGTTACGTGCGGACCACTTGCTGATCGCCTTGTGGTCAAAGGTGTTTTCCTGCACAAACCTTTCCACGAAGGACAGGTGGGGCGGAACGGTCCAACTGGACGGAGCGTTCCGTGGCAGCGTGGCCAGGCCCATCCTTCTCAACACCGGGGACAGGTAGAACCTCAGCACGTAGTGACACTTTGTGTTTGCGTACTGAGGGTCTATGCACAGCTTGATGCAGCCGCACACAAAGGTGGCCATCAGGATGAGGGCCACGTTGGGCACGCCTTTCCCCCCTTTCTCTGGAGATTTGTACATCGTGACCCTGCGGACACGGTCCATTTTTGATCTCCAGACAAAGTGGAAGATGGCTCGGGTGACTGTCGCGGCGCAGGAGCGAGGTATGGGCCAGACCTGCGCCACGTACAGCAACACCGAGAGCACCTCGCACCTGATGACCAGGTTCTTGCCCACGATCGAGAGGGATCGTTGATCCCACAGTCCCAGTTTCTGCTTAACCTTGGAGATACGCTCCTCCCAGTTTTTGGTGCACGCCCCGGCCCCCCCGAACCAGATCCCCAGCACCTTCAGGTAATCCGACCTGACGGTGAAGGGGACAAAGGATCGGTCGGTCCAGTTCCCAAAGAACATGGCCTCGCTCTTGCTACGATTTACCCTGGCCCCCGAGGCCAGTTCGAACTGGTCGCAGATGCTCATCAATCTGCGGACCGACAGCTGATCCGAGCAAAAGACGGCGACGTCATCCATGTACAGGGAGGCCTTGACCTGAGTGCCTCCGCTGCCTGGGATCGTCACCCCTCTTATGCCCGCATCCCTCCTGATGGACTCGGCAAAGGGTTCGATGCAACACACGAACAAGACGGAGGAGAGAGGACAGCCCTGCCTGACTCCAGATTTGATCGGAAAGCTTTCTGATTCCCACCCGTTGATTGAAACTGCGCTACTGATGTTTGTGTAGAGCAGTTGGATCCAATTTCGGATTCCCTCCCCAAACCCCATTTTGGAGAGCACGTCCATCATGTACGTGTGGGATATTCTGTCAAAGGCCTTCTCCTGGTCTAGGCTGATCAGGCAGGTGTTCACCCCCCTGTCCTGTACGTAGGCAATCGTATCCCTGAGTAGCGCCAGGCTGTCAGAGATCTTCCTGCCGGGTACGGCGCAGGTCTGATCGGGGTGGATCACCACCTCCAGGGCTGACTTGACCCGATTGGCGATGACCTTGGACAGAATTTTGTAGTCCACGTTAAGTAGTGAGATGGGTCGCCAATTTTTGATTTCTTCCCTCTCCCCCTTCTGTTTGTAGATGAGGGTGATGATGCCTTTCCTCATGGAGTCTGACATGCTGCCTGCCAGAAGCATACCCCCGTACACTTCCAGCAGGTCTGGGCCTATCCAGTCCCACAGAGCCGAGTACAACTCCATCGGTAAGCCGTCGCTTCCGGGAGTCTTACTCTTCTCGAAGGATCGGACGGCCTTTGTCAGTTCGTCCAGAGTTAGCGGGTGATCCAGACTCTCCCGCTTGCTGTCGTCTAGAACCTCCGTGATAGACGACAAGAAGGAGTGGGAGGCCGCGCTGTCTGTGGGCTTCGCGTCGTACAGTCCGGCATAAAAGGATTTGCAGATCCTCAGTATGTCGGGCTGCGAGGACGTGACCGAGCCGTTCTCTTCCTTCAGGCTGCTGATCACAGAGCTCTCTCTGTGCACCTTTTGGAAGAAGAAGCGCGAGCAAGTCTCGTCCTGCTCCACGGAGCGGACTCTGGACCGGAAGATGATCTTGGAGGCCTCGGAGGCAAAGAGCGAGGCTTGCTGGTCCTTCACCTCTCTGAGTTCCTCCCCGACATCGATCCCCATCGACTGCAGCAGGAGAAGATTCTGCATGCTTTTCTGGAGTCGGGACGTTTCCCTCTGCCTCTCTCTCGCCTTCTGAACACCTTTGAGGATGAAGAACCTCTTGATGTTCGCCTTGATGGCTTCCCACCAGTGCACTGGGGAATCAAAGAGGGGCTTTACGGTTCTCCAACCTTTGTAATCCCTCGTCAGTTCCTCAATGTTTCCCGGGGTCAACAGTTTCACGTTCAGCTTCCATGTCCCCCTGCCCACTCTCTGATCGTCCTGTAGGTGACAGTCGGCCAGGAGGAGGCAGTGGTCAGAGAAGAACACCGGTGTGACCTTGGTGGATCTGACCTTGAGCTTCGGGGATACAAACAGGAAGTCTATCCTGGAACGGACGGACCCGTCTGGTCTGGACCAGGTGTATTGACGCGCCGCTCCGTCTGCAGGGTTGCTGAAGACGTCGCACAGCTTGGCGTCTTTCACCGCTTCCATCAGGAGTTTGGACGTGGCGTCCAGTTTGCTGTCGGCTCTGCCGGATCGTCCAGCCGCATCGATGATGCAGTTGAAGTCACCGCCGAGAATGACCGGCTTGGACGTCGCCAGCAGCAGTGGGAGCTGCTGGAAGACGGCCAGCCGCTCGTCCTTCAGAGCCGGGGCGTACACGTTGATCAGCCGGAGCGGAGCGTTTTTGTACTTTACGTCTGCTACGAGGAGACGGCCCCCCACCACCTCCTTTACTTCGGTGATGGTGAAGTTGCCCCCCCGCAGCAGAATCCCCAGGCCGGAGGCACGGTTATCGTTGCCTCCCGACCAGATAGACGGCCCGTGGGCCCAGCGCTGCGACCATTGCCTGTAATTGCTGAGATGCGGCAGGCCGCACTCCTGTAAGAACAGCAGGTCGCTCTTGACCTTGGCCAGGTAGTCCAAGGTCGACACACATCGCGTAGTGCTTTTAACGCTACGCACGTTAATGGATGCGACTTTCAGACCCATTTTAACAATTGTTTAAAGTCTCACCCGTCAGTTCGTTTTCTGTTTCCAGCTCTTGGCCGTGTTTCTGCATATAGGTGATCTGTGTAAAGTGTTCCACGATCCCTGAGCTGAGGTACGAGTTCTGTTCTGCCTCAGAGAGGGGGTCGTCGTTCCGCCGGGGTGACATCGGCGGCCTGGTGTCGGGTGAAGAGTCCGTGCGATCCTCGATCGGTTGGGGCTCCTCGTTGTCGCTTCTCCCGGTTTCCCGGAGCTGGTCTTCGCTCTCTGCGGTGCTGCTCCCGGTGTCTCGGAGCTGGTGTGCGCTGGGCACTACGATGCTGCCGGCTTCCCGGAGCTGGAGGGCACTGGAGGCGTTGTCGCTCCCAGTGTTCTGGAGATGGGGGGTGCCGATCGCATCGGGGTCACCTTGGGTATTTTGCCGCTTTGGGTGGGACGGCTGACCACTTCGCTCCTGTCGTCCCTCCTCGTCAGACTCGGGGTAGTCGTTGCAGTCCGACTGCGACTCGAGTGCTCTTTTGGCCCCTGGTGTAGTGTCGGCAGGGGCTTGTTTCCTTTTCTCTGGCTTCTTCTTTTTGGTTTTATTGACCACCAGCTGCCATCCTCCCTCTGCTGCCTCCTCGTCCATGGACTCTGTCATCTGTTGGGGAGGCTCGGAGCTGGGTGTCGGGGTCTGGCAGTTTTCGGCTTGACCCTTTCCTCGTTCATTGTTTTCCTGGGCTAGGGTCTTCTTGGAGGAGGTCGCGGCCGGGCGCTGACTCTTGGCCTTCTTTGGGGCATCCTTGCTTGTTTCCCCCTCCTCCTCCGCTGTGTTGTTCTTGGCCGCCTGGGCGTAGCTGAGGTTGCGTTCGGGGCAGACCCTGTAGAGATGGCCTTCCAGCCCGCACAGGTTGCAGCGCTTGCTCTCCTTGCAGTCCTTAGTCTGGTGTCCTTCCTGCTTGCAGTTCTTGCAGATGGTTGCAGTGCAGGTGTTCGCCAAATGGCCGGATTTGCCGCAGGTGCGACAGACTCTGGGCTGCCCCACATACGTGATGTATCCTCGACTTCCTCCGATGGCGAAGCTGGAGGGAGGGTGGACGATGTTGCCGTGGGCGTCCAGTCTCAACGTTGCCGTGACTTCCCTCTTGCTGGTCCAGATCCCAAACTGGTCGGTGACGTTGACGCTGTTCTGCGCCCTGTCGACGTATCTGGCGAGGAACGTCAGCACATCGGCGACCGGGACGTGTGGGTTGTACATGTGTACAATCAGCTTGCGATTCCTCTGCGTTGGGAGGGTGAAAAGCGGCTCCGCAGTGAGCATGGCCAGCAGTCCGACGCTCCCCTTCTCCTTGAAGACTTGAAGAAGCTTCTGGCATCCAGCGACGGTCTTGAAGGTGACGTCAAAATGTCCGCTTCGAGGGAAATCCTGGAGGCAGAAGATGTCCGTCGCTTTGAATCCACAGCAGTCGAGCAGAACGCGCTTGACGAAAAGCTCCCGATCCACCGGCGAAACACATTCGACTGTCGTTACCGTCACCCTGACGGTGTTTGGCACACCATGGCCGACTGCCCGGGTGCCCTTCCCTGCCATTGCAGTGTTGGTGTGGTCCTTATGCAAATTTAGGGGCGGAGCCAGCACACAAACGACCAATCACAGCAAAGTCCGCACTTTGCGAGCGCACGAGGTCGCGGCCAGCGTTCCAGTCCGCTCAGATCCAAATAAGCCCGAAAAGGAACACACTTGATCTTAGCCAAAAGGCCGAGAAGCGATAACCGGTAAACTCCCGCTCCTGCTCCATTCTTCCTCGGACTCTCTCGACTTCTTCAAAATGGTGTTGGGTGACTGAGCTTCGGTGTGAAGAGTGGCCGGCAGACTTTGAGCAAGAGAACATTTTTTGCCAGGACATCGAACCAAGATGAAAAGCCATCTCCGTAACACCCCCCTTCCCTTTGGCTGAGGTAACACGATCACAGCTTTTGCATTTTCGGGTGCTTAATCAACGGGCGCGCAGGATCTCAATGGAGCGCAGAATCGGTCCTGCAGCTGCCAAGTAAAGTCTGGGGTTTGCTGAGGCTGGTTCCCGGCAATAAGTCGTAGGAGACAGGCAGGGTGGCATGGGAATAGACTGCAGCAGGCGTGGCGGGGAGGGCGGGGTGCATGTGCCCAACACCACCAACCCCCATCCACCCACCCATCCTTTTCCAATAGAGGCGGCCGTGCCTGCAGTCGCACGGAAATCCAACAGGGGGCAACCTCCAGCTTAGCTGTCGAGCGGGAAACGTGGTGAGGCCTCACCCTGAAATATAGGCCATGTCCCCATGGACAGATACGGGAAGAAAAACACAATGGTGGCTGCTTACCTTGCTGGGCAGGAGTGAAAGTGGCGTCAGCGGCGTTGGCAACATGGCGCAACGGCCGGGCGAGGAACAACGCGTAGCGAGCATCAACCTACGAAGGAAAGGAGAGCATGGTGAAGCAGCTGTAAAAAGTTTTCCTTCTTTTATAACAATATTGACTACAGTAATAACATATGGTCCAAAAAAGAAACAAAATCCCGGTCAGGGGATGATTTTCTGGTGCAGATTAATTGGCACCGTCAAGAAAATCTCTCATCCTGAGCGCAATGCTCCACCCAACCAGTGCCTTTTACTCACCTTAACACTCAGTTGGGAGCACAGTTTAATCTCACAGCTTCCAATGTGGCCATTCACAGTGCACTCCCTCCAAACACACACACTGTCTGCTTGCTTTTTTAAAGTCAGCAACGTGAAGTTATTTCGCCTCTCACTTGTGGCAGTTTAAACGTTGCCAACCGTTAACATTGTGTCTCTCGCGCTCTCTGTTTAGGGAAATGTCTGATTTGGAAACAATTAATTCTGGAACTGCAATTTTAAAACTGCAGTAATTTTTCACGCAACAACTGGAGTTAAATGCTTCAGGTCAGGAGACCAAGTCTGTGGAAGGTGGCACGTCCCAATACACAGGCTTGCAGCTTCCTGAAAAGTGACCTGAGACTGACGTCTTTCCCTCCAAGGTAAAACTGCAAGAGGGAAAAGGAAGAAAGGGAGTGGCACTCATCCAGACCAGGAGAAAACAAACAAACCACAGTTGCAATATATCAGCATTCTGAGTAATAATCCAGGCTCCAAAAATCTGTTCAGCATTTTTAATATCTGGGCGCACTGTTCCCAGAGACAGTGCAAGAGTAACACAGGAGGCACGTTCAAATGCACCAGCAGCCCAAACAAATAATCCAGCAACTAATCTGTAACTCATGCATGATCCCTTTAAATACCGCTGGTGGCGGGGGATGTGGGGGGTCTTTCATGCCCTTTAAGTTATGTTCAGCTGTGCGAGGTTGAGACAGTGCTTTGGATGGAGTGTGGAGTTCCAAAATAGAAGCAGTCCCTTTAAATCAGTGTCGTACAAATGAGTTACTGCCCCCGGGGTGCAATCGGAAAAACCGAGGCCAGTACCAATCAGAGGTGTGACGTGACGCTCTACGAAGGGAACAGGCTTATCCTAGCTGCTAGAAAAGTGAAAACTATCCATACTGTAAAAAAGTCTGTCACACAAAACTTTTGACTTGAAATACAAAGTAGCGAGCTTACCTGAGCGTGTGTCACAGCCTTTGCCCTCTGACCCCTTTATCTCTCCCAGCTGGTATCCTTTTTTTTGCCCTTTCAGTGTTACGTCCTGGTTTCTTGTGCTTACTGTAGCTTCCAGACTCCTCCTGGCAATACGCTTGGCCGGCCTCTACTTGTGAGTGCTCTGTGACAGATCAGCGCTCTGTATTCTTTCTGCCATCAGTCGTGGTTTCTAAAGGAGAAACATTTAACTCGTTCAATCATCTCTTGCCTGCGTAAAATCCAGGTAGAACCTAAAATGCTGCTGTTTCATCCGCTCCCAGCACTGTGTGTCTTGTCTTTTCCTCAGTTTGGGTGTGAGTGGGTATTGTTGTCTCCAGCCCTCCTGCTGACACAGACAGGTTTCAGGTACAGAGATGGGCCAACACCATGACCCCTCCCCCGACTCCAGCCCATGAAACAAAAGCAGACATCAGGCCCATTAACTGAGCAGAAATAAATGGTCAGAGAACTAAATCTGGCTTCACAATGGGCCACAAAAAAATCTTAAGGGGGGCAGACAGATCAGAGCAGGAGGGAGTTTACAAATTATAATTTCTTGGCTTTTGGTTAAGATCAAGTGTAACATTCTTAACAAATTACCATGTGATGTCCCCTATCTGGGGGCAAAATATTAAATTTTGCAACACAGAGATGGAATAAGGACTTGCTCCACCATTGCAGGGGCTGCAGGAAAGTTTCACTCTCCCCCCGCCCTCCTTCAGGGGAAACCTCGAAGTAACAGATCGACTATTGAATTCTTAGACCGAGATGCCTTTGAGTAGCTCACAATTATGGAGTCACTCACACCCTCTCTTCTCTCTCCAGCTCCTTCTTTGCTCGTGATCATTAATTAAGCATTTTTTCAATGTCAATTTATATTTTATTTCATAAAATTTACGGATACACACAGTTCAATGTAAAAAGAGAAATGAAATTTCAAGCAATACAGTTCAAACCAATACAACAATAACAACTTGCATTTATATTGGGCCTTTAATGGAGTGAAACTTCCCAAGGTGCTTCACAGGAGCGATTATCAAACAAAATTTGACACTGGGACACATAAGGAGATATTAGGACAGGTAACCAAAAGCTTGGTCAAAGTGGTAGGTTTTAAGGAGTGTTTTAGAGGAGGCGAGAGAGGTAGAGAGGCAGAGAGGTTTAGGGAGGGAATTCCAGAGCTTAGGGCCGAGGCAACTGAAGGCACGGTCACCAATGATGACATTTGGCCGAACGTCTTGTCGCCAGAACTGACCAACAGGGCCCGGGATGTTGCCTGAATGGCAGTGAGAATGGGAGGGGAGAGATTAAGGGAGGAAATGAGGGCAGTGAACTCAGAGGAGAGAGAGCATGATGAGTTGAGATGGACGTTGAAATCATCAAGGATGAGAAGTCGCTCGGTGCAGAGGCTGAGGGAGGAAATCAGTGAAGATATCTCAGTGAGAAACTTTGTGTGGGACTTGGGTGGGCGGTAGAGAATGAGGATTTTAAATGCAGATCGTACACACTACGATCCCGTTATTACAATTGAAGTCACAATCCAAATCTTCTAATGCATTCTGTACAATACAAGGTGGGGTGGCCTTCCACGGTGCCTTTCCCCGTAGAGCTTTTGCGTAGGTCGCACCTCGCCTCAGTGCGTCCCGCAGCACGTACTCCTGGATCTTGGAATGTGCCACTCGGCAACACTCAATCCTGGACAGCTCCTTCAGCTGGAAGACCAGCAGGTCTCGGGTGGACCAAAGGGCCTTCTTCACCGACATGATGGTCTTCCAGCAGCAGTTGATATCTGCCTCTGTGTGCGTCCCGGGGAACAGCCCGTAGAGCACAGCGTCCTGTGTTATCGGACTGTTTGGGATGAACCGGGACATAGAGAACAGAGAAACATAGAAAATAGGAGCAAGAGTAGGCCATTCAAAATGATCATGGCTGATCGTCTAACTCAGTACCCTGTTCCCGCTTTTTCCCCATCTCCCTTGATCCCTTTAGCATGAAGAAATATATCTATCTCCTTCTTGAATACATCCAATGACTTGGCCTCCACTGCCTTCTGTGGCAGAGAATTCCACAGGTTCACCACACTCTGAGTGAAGAAATTTCTCCTCCTCTCGGTTCTAAATGGCATACCCCGTATCCTGAGACTGTGACCCCTGGTTCTGGACTCTCCAGCCATCGGGAACATCCTCCCTGCACCTAATATTTGGTCCCCAGAGAGGGGACGTATCAGATATTAAACTGATAAGAACAGAAACTACACTTGATCTGAGCCAAAAGGCCGAGAAGCGATAACCGGTAAACTCCCGCTCCTGCTCCATTCTTCCTCGGACTCTCTCTACTTCTTCAAAATGGTGTTGGGTGACTGAGCTTAGGTGTGAAGAGTGGCCGGCAGACTTTGAGCAAGAGAACATTTTTTGCCAGGACATCTACCCAAGATGAAAAGCCATCTGCGTAACACCCCCCTTCCCTTTGGCTGAGGTAACACGATCACAGCTTTTGCATTTTCGGGTGCTTAATCAACGGGCGCGCAGAATCTCAATGGAGCGCAGAATCGGTCCTGCAGCTGCCAAGTAAAGTCTGGGGTTTGCTAAGGCTGGTTCCCGGCAATAAGTCGTAGGAGACAGGCAGGGTGTCATGGGAATAGACTGCAGCAGGCGTGGCGGGCAGGGCGGGGTGCATGTGCCCAACACCACCAACGCCCATCCACCCACCCATCCTTTTCCAATAGAGGCGCCCGTGCCTGCAGTCGCACGGAAATCCAACAGGGGGCAACCTCCAGCTTAGCTGTCGAGCGGGAAACGTGGTGAGGCCTCACCCTGAAATATAGGCCAAGTCCCCATGGACAGATATGGGAAGAAAAACACAATGGCGGCTGCTTACCTTGCTGAGCAGGAGTGAAAGTGGCGTCAGCGGCGTTGGCAACATGGCGCACCGGCCGGGCGAGAAACAACACGTAGCGAGCATCAACCTCCGAAGGAATGGAGAGCATGGTCAAGCAGCTGTAAAAAGTTTTCCTTCTTTTATAACAATATTGACTACAGTAATAACATATGGTCCAAAAAAGAAACAAAATCTGTTTTTTGTTTTTCGAATCTCCCCGAGGGGAGCTGCACCGATCCTGGAAGCACTGCTGTACCAGGTCGACGCGCGGAGTGGACGGAGCAAGCTCTCGTTCCATCTCCCTGTTCCAAAAATCAATTTAATATTTGGTCCCCAGATAGGGGACGTATCAGATATTAAACTGATAAGAACAGAAACAACACTGGATCTTAGCCAAAAGGCCGAGAAGCGATAACCGGTAAACTCCCGCTCCTGCTCCATTCTTCCTCGGACTCTCTCTCCTTCTTCAAAATGGTGTTGGGTGACTGAGCTTAGGTGTGAAGAGTGGCCGGCAAACTTTGAGCAACACAATATTTTTTACCAGAACATCTAACCAAGATGAAAAGCCATCTCCGTAACACCCCCCTTCCCTTTGGCTGAGGTAACACGATCACAGCTTTTGCATTTTCGGGTGCTTAATCAACGGGCGCGCAGGATCTCAATGGAGCGCAGAATCGGTCCTGCAGCTGCCAAGTAAAGTCTGGGGTTTGCTAAGGCTGGTTCCCGGCAATAAGTCGTAGGAGACAGGCAGGGTGGCATGGGCAATAGACTGCAGCAGGCGTGGCGGGCAGGGCGGGGTGCATGTGCCCAACACCACCAACCCCCATCCACCCACCCACCCATCCTTTTCCAATGGAGGCGGCCGTGCCTGCAGTCGCACGGAAATCCAACAGGGGGCAACCTCCAGCTTAGCTGTCGAGCGGGAAACGTGGTGAGGCCTCACCCTGAAATATAGGCCAAGTCCCCATGGACAGATACGGGAAGAAAAACACAATGGTGGCTGCTTACCTTGCTGAGCAGGAGTGAAAGTGGCGTCAGCGGCGTTGGCAACATGGCGCACCGGCCGGGCGAGGAACAACGCGTAGCGAGCATCAACCTACGAAGGAAAGGAGAGCATGGTCAAGCAGCTGTAAAAAGTTTTCCTTCTTTTATAACAATATTGACTACAGTAATAACATATGGTCCAAAAAAGAAACAAAATCTGTTTTTGTTTTTCGAATCTCCCCGAAGGGAGCTGCACCGATCCTGGAAGCACTGCTATACCAGGTCGATGCGCGGAGTGGACGGAGCAAGCTCTTGTTCCATCTCCCTGTTCCAAAAATCAATTTAATATTCGGTCCACAGATAGGGGACGTATCAGATATTAAACTGATAAGAACAGAAACTACACTGGATCTGAGCAAAAAGGCCGAGAAGCGATAACTTCCTGAATGGATGTTTCCCATTTCACTGTCTGCGAAAAGTCTCTCAAAGTGGAAATGGCAACTCAAGCCCTCTGCTGGTGACACTGCTGCTACTGTAGGGAGCCATGTGTTCAGCCTTATGTATATGTTTCCAGGGGATTGATGGTAACTCCCCTGGTGGTCTGGTGGTTAGGATGCAATATTTAAAACTCATTTGTCGTCCTGGGTTTGAACCCAGTCAGGGGATGATTTTCTGGTGCAGATTAATTGGCACCATCACTGACTGTGAAAAGACTGTCAAAGTGGAAATGGCACAGCTTCCAATGTGGCCATTCACAGTGCACTCTCTCCAAACACACACACTGTCGGCTTGCTTTTTTAAAGTCAGCAACGTGAGGATATTTCGCCTCTCACTTGTGGCAGTTTAAACATTGCCAACCTTTAACATTGTGTCTCTCTCGCGCTCTCTGTTTCGGGAAATGTCTGACTTGGAAACAATTAATTCTGGAACTGCCAGTTTAAAACTGCAGTAATTTTTCACACAATAACTGGAGTTAAATGTTTCAGGTGAGGAGACCAAGTCAATGGAGCGCGGAATCAGTCCTGCAGCTGCCAAGTAAAGTCTGGGGTTTCCTAAGGCTGGTTCCCGGCAATAAGTCATAGAAGACAGGCAGGGTGGCATGGGAATAGACTGCAGCAGGCGTGGCGGGCAGGGCGGGGTGCATGTGCCCAACACCACCAACCCCCACCCACCCACCCATCCTTTTCCAATAGAGGCGGCCGTTGCACAGAAATCCAACAGGGGGCAACCTCCAGCTTAGCTGTCGAGCAGGAAACGTGGTCAGGCCTCACCCTGAAATATCGGCCAAGTCCCCATGGACAGATACGGGAAGAAAAACACAATGGTGGCTGCTTACCTTGCTGAGCAGGAGTGAAAGTGGCGTCAGCGGCGTTGGCAACATGGCGCACCGGCCGGGTGAGAAACAACGCGTAGCGAGCAACAACCTACGAAGGAAAGGAGAGCATGGTCAAGCAGCTGTAAAAAGTTTTCCGTCTTTTCCAACAATATTGACTACAGTAATAACATATGGTCCAAAAAAGAAACAAAATCTGCTTTTTGTTTTTTGAATCTCCCCGAAGGGAGCTGCACCGATCCTGGAAGCACTGCAATACCAGGTCGATGCGCGGAGTGGACGGAGCAAGCTCTTGTTCCATCTCCCTGTTCCAAAAAGCAATTTAATATTCGGTCCCCAGATAGGGGACGTATCAGACATTAAACTGATAAGAACAGAAACTACACTTGATCTGAGCCAAAAGGCCGAGAAGCGATAACCGGTAAACTCCCGCTCCTGCTCCATTCTTCCTCGGACTCTCTCTCCTTCTTCAAAATGGTGTTGGGTGACTGAGCTTAGGTGTGAAGAGTGGCCGGCAGACTTTGAGCAAGAGAACATTTTTTGCCAGGACATCTAACCAAGATGAAAAGCCATCTGCGTAACACCCCCCTTCCCTTTGGCTGAGGTAACACGATCACAGCTTTTGCATTTTCGGGTGCTTAATCAACGGGCGCGCAGGATCTCAATGGAGCGCAGAATCGGTCCTGCAGCTGCCAAGTAAAGTCTGGGGTTTCCTAAGGCTGGTTCCCGGCAATAAATCGTAGGAGACAGGCAGGGTGGCATGGGCAATAGACTGCAGCAGGCGTGGCGGGCAGGGCGGGGTGCATGTGCCCAACACAACCAACCCCCACCCACCCACCCATCCTTTTCCAATAGAGGCGCCCGTGCCTGCAGTCGCACGGAAATCCAACAGGGGGCAACCTCCAGCTTAGCTGTCGAGCGGGAAACGTGGTCAGGCCTCACCCTGAAATATAGGCCAAGTCCCCATGGACAGATACGGGAAGAAAAACACAATGGTGGCTGCTTACCTTGCTGAGCAGGAGTGAAAGTGGCGTCAGCGGCGTTGGCAACATGGCACACCGGCCGGGCGAGGAACAACGCGTAGCGAGCAACAACCTACGAAGGAAAGGAGAGCATGGTCAAGCAGCTGTAAAAAGTTTTCCTTCTTTTATAACAATATTGACTACAGTAATAACATATGGTCCAAAAAAGAAACAAAATCTGCTTTTTGTTTTTCGAATCTCCCCGAAGGGAGCTGCACCGATCCTGGAAGCACTGCTATACCAGGTCGATGCGCGGAGTGGACGGAGCTAGCTCTCGTTCCATCTCTCTGTTCCAAAAATCAATTTAATATTCGGTCCCCAGATAGGGGACGTATCAGATATTAAACTGATAAGAACAGAAACTACACTGGATCTGAGCAAAAAGGCCGAGAAGCGATAACTTCCTGAATGGATGTTTCCCATTTCACTGTCTGCGAAAAGTCTCTCAAAGTGGAAATGGCAACTCAAGCCCTCTGCTGGTGACACTGCTGCTACTGTAGGGAGCCATGTGTTCAGCCTCATGTATCTGTTTCCAGGGGATTGATGGTAACTCCCCTGGTGGTCTAGTGGTTAGGATGCAATATTTAAAACTCATTTGTCGTCCTGGGTTTGAACCCAGTCAGGGGATGATTTTCTGGTGCAGATTAATTGGCACCGTCAAGAAAATCTCTCATCCTGAGCGCAATGCTCCACCCAAACCAGTGCCTTTTACTCACCTTAACACTCAGTTTGGAGCACAGTTTAATCTCACTGCTTTCAATGTGGCCATTCACAGTGCACTCTCTCCAAACACACACACTGTCTGCTTGCTTTTTTAAAGTCAGCAACGTGAAGTTATTTCGCCTCTCAATTGTGGCAGTTTAAACGTTGCCAACCGTTAACATTGTGTCTCTCGCTCTCTCTGTTTCGGGAAATGTCTGATTTGGAAACAATTAATTCTGGAACTGCCAGTTTAAAACTGCAGTAATTTTTCACACAACAACTGGAGTTAAATGCTGCAGATCAGGAGACCAAGTCTGTGGAAAGTGGCACGTCCCAATACACAGGCTTGCAGCTTCCTGAAAAGTGACCTGAGACTGACGTCTTTCCCTCCAAGGTAAAACTGCAAGAGGGAAAAGGAAGAAAGGGAGTGGCACTCATCCAGACCAGGAGAAAACAAAAAACACCCCAGTTGCAATATATCAGCATTCTGAGTAATAATACAGGCTCCAAAAATCTGTTCAGCATTTTTAATATCTGGGCGCACCGTTCCCAGAGACAGTGCAAGAGCAACACAGGAGGCACGTTCAAATGCACCAGCAGCCCAAACAAATAATCCAGCAACTAATCTGTAACTCCTGCATGATCCCTTTAAATACCGCTGGTGGCGGGGGATGTGGGGGGTCTTTCATGCCCTTTAAGTTATGTTCAGCTGTGCGAGGTTGAGACAGTGCTTTGGATGGAGTGTGGAGTTCCAAAATAGAAGCAGTCCCTTTAAATCAGTGTCGGACAAATAAGTTACTGCCCCCGGGGTGCAATCGGAAAAACCGAGGCCAGTACCAATCAGAGGTGTGACGTGATGCTCGAGGAAGGGAACAGGCTTATCCTAGCTGCTAGAAAAGTGAAAACTATCCATACTGTAAAAAAGTCTGTCACAAAACTTTTGACTTGAAATACAAAATAGTGAGCTTACCTGAGCGTGTGTCACAGCCTTTGCCCTCTGACCCCTTTATCTCTCCCAGCTGGTCTCCTTTTTTTTGCCCTTTCAGTGTTACGTCCTGGTTTCTTGTGCTTACTGTAGCTTCCAGACTCCTCCTGGCAATACGCTTAGCCGGCCTCTACTTGTGAGTGCTCTGTGACAGATCAGCGCTCTGTATTCTTTCTGCCATCAGTCGTGGTTTCTAAAGGAGAAACATTTAACTCGTTCAATCATCTCTTGCCTGCGTAAAATCCAGGTAGAACCTAAAATGCTGCTGTTTCATCCGCTCCCAGCACTGTGTGTCTTGTCTTTTCCTCAGTTTGGGTGTGAGTGGGTATTGTTGTCTCCAGCCCTCCTTGCTGACACAGACAGGTTTCAGGTACAGAGATGGGCCAACACCATGACCCCTCCCCCGACTCCAGCCCATTAAACAAAAGCAGACATCAGGCCCATTAACTGAGCAGAAATAAATGGTCAGAGAACTAAATCTGGCTTCACAATGGGCCACAAAAAAATCTTAAGAAGGGGGGCAGACAGATCAGAGCAGGAGGGAGTTTACAAATTATAATTTCTTGGCTTTTGGTTAAGATCAAGTGTAACATTCTTAACAAATTACCATGTGATGTCCCCTATCTGGGGGCCAAATATTAAATTTTGCAACACAGAGATGGAATAAGGACTTGCTCCACCATTGCAGGGGCTGCAGGAAAGTTTCACTCTCCCCCCGCCCTCCTTCAGGGGAAACCTCGAAGTAACAGATCGACTATTGAATTCTTAGACCGAGATGCCTTTGAGTAGCTCACAATTATGGAGTCACTCACACCCTCTCTTCTCTCTCCAGCTCCTTCTTTGCTCGTGATCATTAATTAAGCATTTTTTCAATGTCAATTTATATTTTATTTCATAAAATTTACGGATACACACAGTTCAATGTAAAAAGAGAAATGAAATTTCAAGCAATACAGTTCAAACCAATACAACAATAACAACTTGCATTTATATTGGGCCTTTAATGGAGTGAAACTTCCCAAGGTGCTTCACAGGAGCGATTATCAAACAAAATTTGACACTGGGACACATAAGGAGATATTAGGACAGGTAACTAAAAGCTTGGTCAAAGTGGTAGGTTTTAAGGAGTGTTTTAAAGGAGGCGAGAGAGGTAGAGAGGCAGAGAGGTTTAGGGAGGGAATTCCAGAGCTTAGGGCCGAGGCAACTGAAGGCACGGTCACCAATGATGACATTTGGCCGAACGTCTTGTCGCCAGAACTGACCAACAGGGCCCGGGATGTAGCCTGAATGGCAGTGAGAATGGGAGGGGAGAGATTAAGGGAGGAAATGAGGGCAGTGAACTCAGAGGAGAGAGAGCATGATGAGTTGAGATGGACGTTGAAATCATCAAGGATGAGAAGTCGCTCGGTGCAGAGGCTGAGGGAGGAAATCAGTGAAGATATCTCAGTGAGAAACTTTGTGTGGGACTTGGGTGGGCGGTAGAGAATGAGGATTTTAAAGGAGAGGCAATTAAATGCAGATCGTACACACTACGATCCCGTTATTACAATTGAAGTCACAATCCAAATCTTCTAATACATTCTGTACAATACAAGGTGGGGTGGCCTTCCACGGTGCCTTTCCCCGTAGAGCTTTTGCGTAGGTCGCACCTCGCCTCAGTGCGTCCCGCAGCACGTACTCCTGGATCTTGGAATGTGCCACTCGGCAACACTCAATCCTGGACAGCTCCTTCAGCTGGAAGACCAGCAGGTCTCGGGTGGACCAAAGGGCCTTCTTCACCGACATGATGGTCTTCCAGCAGCAGTTGATATCTGCCTCTGTGTGCGTCCCGGGGATCAGCCCGTAGAGCACAGCGTCCTGTGTTATCGGACTCTTTGGGATGAACCGGGACATAGAGAACAGAGAAACATAGAAAATAGGAGCAAGAGTAGGCCATTCAAAATGATCATGGCTGATCGTCTAACTCAGTACCCTGTTCCCGCTTTTTCCCCATCTCCCTTGATCCCTTTAGCATGAAGAAATATATCTATCTCCTTCTTGAATACATCCAATGACTTGGCCTCCACTGCCTTCTGTAGCAGAGAATTCCACAGGTTCACCACACTCTGAGTGAAGAAATTTCTCCTCCTCTCGGTTCTAAATGGCATACCCCGTATCCTGAGACTGTGACCCCTGGTTCTGGACTCCCCAGCCATCGGGAACATCCTCCCTGCACCTAATATTTGGTCCCCAGAGAGGGGACGTATCAGATATTAAACTGATAAGAACAGAAACTACACTTGATCTGAGCCAAAAGGCCGAGAAGCGATAACCGGTAAACTCCCGCTCCTGCTCCATTCTTCCTCGGACTCTCTCTACTTCTTCAAAATGGTGTTGGGTGACTGAGCTTAGGTGTGAAGAGTGGCCGGCAGACTTTGAGCAAGAGAACATTTTTTGCCAGGACATCTAACCAAGATGAAAAGCCATCTGCGTAACACCCCCCTTCCCTTTGGCTGAGGTAACACGATCACAGCTTTTGCATTTTCGGGTGCTTAATCAACGGGCGCGCAGGATCTCAATGGAGCGCAGAATCGGTCCTGCAGCTGCCAAGTAAAGTCTGGGGTTTGCTAAGGCTGGTTCCCGGCAATAAGTCGTAGGAGACAGGCAGGGTGGCATGGGCAATAGACTGCAGCAGGCGTGGCGGGCAGGGCGGGGTGCATGTGCCCAACACCACCAACCCCCATCCACCCACCCACCCATCCTTTTCCAATGGAGGCGGCCGTGCCTGCAGTCGCACGGAAATCCAACAGGGGGCAACCTCCAGCTTAGCTGTCGAGCGGGAAACGTGGTGAGGCCTCACCCTGAAATATAGGCCAAGTCCCCATGGACAGATACGGGAAGAAAAACACAATGGTGGCTGCTTACCTTGCTGAGCAGGAGTGAAAGTGGCGTCAGCGGCGTTGGCAACATGGCGCACCGGCCGGGCGAGGAACAACGCGTAGCGAGCATCAACCTACGAAGGAAAGGAGAGCATGGTCAAGCAGCTGTAAAAAGTTTTCCTTCTTTTATAACAATATTGACTACAGTAATAACATATGGTCCAAAAAAGAAACAAAATCTGTTTTTGTTTTTCGAATCTCCCCGAAGGGAGCTGCACCGATCCTGGAAGCACTGCTATACCAGGTCGATGCGCGGAGTGGACGGAGCAAGCTCTTGTTCCATCTCCCTGTTCCAAAAATCAATTTAATATTCGGTCCACAGATAGGGGACGTATCAGATATTAAACTGATAAGAACAGAAACTACACTGGATCTGAGCAAAAAGGCCGAGAAGCGATAACTTCCTGAATGGATGTTTCCCATTTCACTGTCTGCGAAAAGTCTCTCAAAGTGGAAATGGCAACTCAAGCCCTCTGCTGGTGCCACTGCTGCTACTGTAGGGAGCCATGTGTTCAGCCTTATGTATATGTTTCCAGGGGATTGATGGTAACTCCCCTGGTGGTCTGGTGGTTAGGATGCAATATTTAAAACTCATTTGTCGTCCTGGGTTTGAACCCAGTCAGGGGATGATTTTCTGGTGCAGATTAATTGGCACCATCACTGACTGTGAAAAGACTGTCAAAGTGGAAATGGCACAGCTTCCAATGTGGCCATTCACAGTGCACTCTCTCCAAACACACACACTGTCGGCTTGCTTTTTTAAAGTCAGCAACGTGAGGATATTTCGCCTCTCACTTGTGGCAGTTTAAACATTGCCAACCTTTAACATTGTGTCTCTCTCGCGCTCTCTGTTTCGGGAAATGTCTGACTTGGAAACAATTAATTCTGGAACTGCCAGTTTAAAACTGCAGTAATTTTTCACACAATAACTGGAGTTAAATGTTTCAGGTGAGGAGACCAAGTCAATGGAGCGCGGAATCAGTCCTGCAGCTGCCAAGTAAAGTCTGGGGTTTCCTAAGGCTGGTTCCCGGCAATAAGTCATAGAAGACAGGCAGGGTGGCATGGGAATAGACTGCAGCAGGCGTGGCGGGCAGGGCGGGGTGCATGTGCCCAACACCACCAACCCCCACCCACCCACCCATCCTTTTCCAATAGAGGCGGCCGTTGCACAGAAATCCAACAGGGGGCAACCTCCAGCTTAGCTGTCGAGCAGGAAACGTGGTCAGGCCTCACCCTGAAATATCGGCCAAGTCCCCATGGACAGATACGGGAAGAAAAACACAATGGTGGCTGCTTACCTTGCTGAGCAGGAGTGAAAGTGGCGTCAGCGGCGTTGGCAACATGGCGCACCGGCCGGGTGAGAAACAACGCGTAGCGAGCAACAACCTACGAAGGAAAGGAGAGCATGGTCAAGCAGCTGTAAAAAGTTTTCCGTCTTTTCCAACAATATTGACTACAGTAATAACATATGGTCCAAAAAAGAAACAAAATCTGCTTTTTGTTTTTTGAATCTCCCCGAAGGGAGCTGCACCGATCCTGGAAGCACTGCAATACCAGGTCGATGCGCGGAGTGGACGGAGCAAGCTCTTGTTCCATCTCCCTGTTCCAAAAAGCAATTTAATATTCGGTCCCCAGATAGGGGACGTATCAGACATTAAACTGATAAGAACAGAAACTACACTTGATCTGAGCCAAAAGGCCGAGAAGCGATAACCGGTAAACTCCCGCTCCTGCTCCATTCTTCCTCGGACTCTCTCTCCTTCTTCAAAATGGTGTTGGGTGACTGAGCTTAGGTGTGAAGAGTGGCCGGCAGACTTTGAGCAAGAGAACATTTTTTGCCAGGACATCTAACCAAGATGAAAAGCCATCTGCGTAACACCCCCCTTCCCTTTGGCTGAGGTAACACGATCACAGCTTTTGCATTTTCGGGTGCTTAATCAACGGGCGCGCAGGATCTCAATGGAGCGCAGAATCGGTCCTGCAGCTGCCAAGTAAAGTCTGGGGTTTCCTAAGGCTGGTTCCCGGCAATAAATCGTAGGAGACAGGCAGGGTGGCATGGGCAATAGACTGCAGCAGGCGTGGCGGGCAGGGCGGGGTGCATGTGCCCAACACAACCAACCCCCACCCACCCACCCATCCTTTTCCAATAGAGGCGCCCGTGCCTGCAGTCGCACGGAAATCCAACAGGGGGCAACCTCCAGCTTAGCTGTCGAGCGGGAAACGTGGTCAGGCCTCACCCTGAAATATAGGCCAAGTCCCCATGGACAGATACGGGAAGAAAAACACAATGGTGGCTGCTTACCTTGCTGAGCAGGAGTGAAAGTGGCGTCAGCGGCGTTGGCAACATGGCACACCGGCCGGGCGAGGAACAACGCGTAGCGAGCAACAACCTACGAAGGAAAGGAGAGCATGGTCAAGCAGCTGTAAAAAGTTTTCCTTCTTTTATAACAATATTGACTACAGTAATAACATATGGTCCAAAAAAGAAACAAAATCTGCTTTTTGTTTTTCGAATCTCCCCGAAGGGAGCTGCACCGATCCTGGAAGCACTGCTATACCAGGTCGATGCGCGGAGTGGACGGAGCAAGCTCTCGTTCCATCTCTCTGTTCCAAAAATCAATTTAATATTCGGTCCCCAGATAGGGGACGTATCAGATATTAAACTGATAAGAACAGAAACTACACTGGATCTGAGCAAAAAGGCCGAGAAGCGATAACTTCCTGAATGGATGTTTCCCATTTCACTGTCTGCGAAAAGTCTCTCAAAGTGGAAATGGCAACTCAAGCCCTCTGCTGGTGACACTGCTGCTACTGTAGGGAGCCATGTGTTCAGCCTCATGTATCTGTTTCCAGGGGATTGATGGTAACTCCCCTGGTGGTCTAGTGGTTAGGATGCAATATTTAAAACTCATTTGTCGTCCTGGGTTTGAACCCAGTCAGGGGATGATTTTCTGGTGCAGATTAATTGGCACCGTCAAGAAAATCTCTCATCCTGAGCGCAATGCTCCACCCAAACCAGTGCCTTTTACTCACCTTAACACTCAGTTTGGAGCACAGTTTAATCTCACTGCTTTCAATGTGGCCATTCACAGTGCACTCTCTCCAAACACACACACTGTCTGCTTGCTTTTTTAAAGTCAGCAACGTGAAGTTATTTCGCCTCTCAATTGTGGCAGTTTAAACGTTGCCAACCGTTAACATTGTGTCTCTCGCTCTCTCTGTTTCGGGAAATGTCTGATTTGGAAACAATTAATTCTGGAACTGCCAGTTTAAAACTGCAGTAATTTTTCACACAACAACTGGAGTTAAATGCTGCAGATCAGGAGACCAAGTCTGTGGAAAGTGGCACGTCCCAATACACAGGCTTGCAGCTTCCTGAAAAGTGACCTGAGACTGACGTCTTTCCCTCCAAGGTAAAACTGCAAGAGGGAAAAGGAAGAAAGGGAGTGGCACTCATCCAGACCAGGAGAAAACAAAAAACACCCCAGTTGCAATATATCAGCATTCTGAGTAATAATACAGGCTCCAAAAATCTGTTCAGCATTTTTAATATCTGGGCGCACCGTTCCCAGAGACAGTGCAAGAGCAACACAGGAGGCACGTTCAAATGCACCAGCAGCCCAAACAAATAATCCAGCAACTAATCTGTAACTCCTGCATGATCCCTTTAAATACCGCTGGTGGCGGGGGATGTGGGGGGTCTTTCATGCCCTTTAAGTTATGTTCAGCTGTGCGAGGTTGAGACAGTGCTTTGGATGGAGTGTGGAGTTCCAAAATAGAAGCAGTCCCTTTAAATCAGTGTCGGACAAATAAGTTACTGCCCCCGGGGTGCAATCGGAAAAACCGAGGCCAGTACCAATCAGAGGTGTGACGTGATGCTCGAGGAAGGGAACAGGCTTATCCTAGCTGCTAGAAAAGTGAAAACTATCCATACTGTAAAAAAGTCTGTCACAAAACTTTTGACTTGAAATACAAAATAGTGAGCTTACCTGAGCGTGTGTCACAGCCTTTGCCCTCTGACCCCTTTATCTCTCCCAGCTGGTCTCCTTTTTTTTGCCCTTTCAGTGTTACGTCCTGGTTTCTTGTGCTTACTGTAGCTTCCAGACTCCTCCTGGCAATACGCTTAGCCGGCCTCTACTTGTGAGTGCTCTGTGACAGATCAGCGCTCTGTATTCTTTCTGCCATCAGTCGTGGTTTCTAAAGGAGAAACATTTAACTCGTTCAATCATCTCTTGCCTGCGTAAAATCCAGGTAGAACCTAAAATGCTGCTGTTTCATCCGCTCCCAGCACTGTGTGTCTTGTCTTTTCCTCAGTTTGGGTGTGAGTGGGTATTGTTGTCTCCAGCCCTCCTTGCTGACACAGACAGGTTTCAGGTACAGAGATGGGCCAACACCATGACCCCTCCCCCGACTCCAGCCCATTAAACAAAAGCAGACATCAGGCCCATTAACTGAGCAGAAATAAATGGTCAGAGAACTAAATCTGGCTTCACAATGGGCCACAAAAAAATCTTAAGAAGGGGGGCAGACAGATCAGAGCAGGAGGGAGTTTACAAATTATAATTTCTTGGCTTTTGGTTAAGATCAAGTGTAACATTCTTAACAAATTACCATGTGATGTCCCCTATCTGGGGGCCAAATATTAAATTTTGCAACACAGAGATGGAATAAGGACTTGCTCCACCATTGCAGGGGCTGCAGGAAAGTTTCACTCTCCCCCCGCCCTCCTTCAGGGGAAACCTCGAAGTAACAGATCGACTATTGAATTCTTAGACCGAGATGCCTTTGAGTAGCTCACAATTATGGAGTCACTCACACCCTCTCTTCTCTCTCCAGCTCCTTCTTTGCTCGTGATCATTAATTAAGCATTTTTTCAATGTCAATTTATATTTTATTTCATAAAATTTACGGATACACACAGTTCAATGTAAAAAGAGAAATGAAATTTCAAGCAATACAGTTCAAACCAATACAACAATAACAACTTGCATTTATATTGGGCCTTTAATGGAGTGAAACTTCCCAAGGTGCTTCACAGGAGCGATTATCAAACAAAATTTGACACTGGGACACATAAGGAGATATTAGGACAGGTAACTAAAAGCTTGGTCAAAGTGGTAGGTTTTAAGGAGTGTTTTAAAGGAGGCGAGAGAGGTAGAGAGGCAGAGAGGTTTAGGGAGGGAATTCCAGAGCTTAGGGCCGAGGCAACTGAAGGCACGGTCACCAATGATGACATTTGGCCGAACGTCTTGTCGCCAGAACTGACCAACAGGGCCCGGGATGTAGCCTGAATGGCAGTGAGAATGGGAGGGGAGAGATTAAGGGAGGAAATGAGGGCAGTGAACTCAGAGGAGAGAGAGCATGATGAGTTGAGATGGACGTTGAAATCATCAAGGATGAGAAGTCGCTCGGTGCAGAGGCTGAGGGAGGAAATCAGTGAAGATATCTCAGTGAGAAACTTTGTGTGGGACTTGGGTGGGCGGTAGAGAATGAGGATTTTAAAGGAGAGGCAATTAAATGCAGATCGTACACACTACGATCCCGTTATTACAATTGAAGTCACAATCCAAATCTTCTAATACATTCTGTACAATACAAGGTGGGGTGGCCTTCCACGGTGCCTTTCCCCGTAGAGCTTTTGCGTAGGTCGCACCTCGCCTCAGTGCGTCCCGCAGCACGTACTCCTGGATCTTGGAATGTGCCACTCGGCAACACTCAATCCTGGACAGCTCCTTCAGCTGGAAGACCAGCAGGTCTCGGGTGGACCAAAGGGCCTTCTTCACCGACATGATGGTCTTCCAGCAGCAGTTGATATCTGCCTCTGTGTGCGTCCCGGGGATCAGCCCGTAGAGCACAGCGTCCTGTGTTATCGGACTGTTTGGGATGAACCGGGACATAGAGAACAGAGAAACATAGAAAATAGGAGCAAGAGTAGGCCATTCAAAATGATCATGGCTGATCGTCTAACTCAGTACCCTGTTCCCGCTTTTTCCCCATCTCCCTTGATCCCTTTAGCATGAAGAAATATATCTATCTCCTTCTTGAATACATCCAATGACTTGGCCTCCACTGCCTTCTGTGGCAGAGAATTCCACAGGTTCACCACACTCTGAGTGAAGAAATTTCTCCTCCTCTCGGTTCTAAATGGCATACCCCGTATCCTGAGACTGTGACCCCTGGTTCTGGACTCCCCAGCCATCGGGAACATCCTCCCTGCACCTAATATTTGGTCCCCAGAGAGGGGACGTATCAGATATTAAACTGATAAGAACAGAAACTACACTTGATCTGAGCCAAAAGGCCGAGAAGCGATAACCGGTAAACTCCCGCTCCTGCTCCATTCTTCCTCGGACTCTCTCTACTTCTTCAAAATGGTGTTGGGTGACTGAGCTTAGGTGTGAAGAGTGGCCGGCAGACTTTGAGCAAGAGAACATTTTTTGCCAGGACATCTAACCAAGATGAAAAGCCATCTGCGTAACACCCCCCTTCCCTTTGGCTGAGGTAACACGATCACAGCTTTTGCATTTTCGGGTGCTTAATCAACGGGCGCGCAGGATCTCAATGGAGCGCAGAATCGGTCCTGCAGCTGCCAAGTAAAGTCTGGGGTTTGCTAAGGCTGGTTCCCGGCAATAAGTCGTAGGAGACAGGCAGGGTGGCATGGGCAATAGACTGCAGCAGGCGTGGCGGGCAGGGCGGGGTGCATGTGCCCAACACCACCAACCCCCATCCACCCACCCACCCATCCTTTTCCAATGGAGGCGGCCGTGCCTGCAGTCGCACGGAAATCCAACAGGGGGCAACCTCCAGCTTAGCTGTCGAGCGGGAAACGTGGTGAGGCCTCACCCTGAAATATAGGCCAAGTCCCCATGGACAGATACGGGAAGAAAAACACAATGGTGGCTGCTTACCTTGCTGAGCAGGAGTGAAAGTGGCGTCAGCGGCGTTGGCAACATGGCGCACCGGCCGGGCGAGGAACAACGCGTAGCGAGCATCAACCTACGAAGGAAAGGAGAGCATGGTCAAGCAGCTGTAAAAAGTTTTCCTTCTTTTATAACAATATTGACTACAGTAATAACATATGGTCCAAAAAAGAAACAAAATCTGTTTTTGTTTTTCGAATCTCCCCGAAGGGAGCTGCACCGATCCTGGAAGCACTGCTATACCAGGTCGATGCGCGGAGTGGACGGAGCAAGCTCTTGTTCCATCTCCCTGTTCCAAAAATCAATTTAATATTCGGTCCACAGATAGGGGACGTATCAGATATTAAACTGATAAGAACAGAAACTACACTGGATCTGAGCAAAAAGGCCGAGAAGCGATAACTTCCTGAATGGATGTTTCCCATTTCACTGTCTGCGAAAAGTCTCTCAAAGTGGAAATGGCAACTCAAGCCCTCTGCTGGTGCCACTGCTGCTACTGTAGGGAGCCATGTGTTCAGCCTTATGTATATGTTTCCAGGGGATTGATGGTAACTCCCCTGGTGGTCTGGTGGTTAGGATGCAATATTTAAAACTCATTTGTCGTCCTGGGTTTGAACCCAGTCAGGGGATGATTTTCTGGTGCAGATTAATTGGCACCATCACTGACTGTGAAAAGACTGTCAAAGTGGAAATGGCACAGCTTCCAATGTGGCCATTCACAGTGCACTCTCTCCAAACACACACACTGTCGGCTTGCTTTTTTAAAGTCAGCAACGTGAGGATATTTCGCCTCTCACTTGTGGCAGTTTAAACATTGCCAACCTTTAACATTGTGTCTCTCTCGCGCTCTCTGTTTCGGGAAATGTCTGACTTGGAAACAATTAATTCTGGAACTGCCAGTTTAAAACTGCAGTAATTTTTCACACAATAACTGGAGTTAAATGTTTCAGGTGAGGAGACCAAGTCAATGGAGCGCGGAATCAGTCCTGCAGCTGCCAAGTAAAGTCTGGGGTTTCCTAAGGCTGGTTCCCGGCAATAAGTCATAGAAGACAGGCAGGGTGGCATGGGAATAGACTGCAGCAGGCGTGGCGGGCAGGGCGGGGTGCATGTGCCCAACACCACCAACCCCCACCCACCCACCCATCCTTTTCCAATAGAGGCGGCCGTTGCACAGAAATCCAACAGGGGGCAACCTCCAGCTTAGCTGTCGAGCAGGAAACGTGGTCAGGCCTCACCCTGAAATATCGGCCAAGTCCCCATGGACAGATACGGGAAGAAAAACACAATGGTGGCTGCTTACCTTGCTGAGCAGGAGTGAAAGTGGCGTCAGCGGCGTTGGCAACATGGCGCACCGGCCGGGTGAGAAACAACGCGTAGCGAGCAACAACCTACGAAGGAAAGGAGAGCATGGTCAAGCAGCTGTAAAAAGTTTTCCGTCTTTTCCAACAATATTGACTACAGTAATAACATATGGTCCAAAAAAGAAACAAAATCTGCTTTTTGTTTTTTGAATCTCCCCGAAGGGAGCTGCACCGATCCTGGAAGCACTGCAATACCAGGTCGATGCGCGGAGTGGACGGAGCAAGCTCTTGTTCCATCTCCCTGTTCCAAAAAGCAATTTAATATTCGGTCCCCAGATAGGGGACGTATCAGACATTAAACTGATAAGAACAGAAACTACACTTGATCTGAGCCAAAAGGCCGAGAAGCGATAACCGGTAAACTCCCGCTCCTGCTCCATTCTTCCTCGGACTCTCTCTCCTTCTTCAAAATGGTGTTGGGTGACTGAGCTTAGGTGTGAAGAGTGGCCGGCAGACTTTGAGCAAGAGAACATTTTTTGCCAGGACATCTAACCAAGATGAAAAGCCATCTGCGTAACACCCCCCTTCCCTTTGGCTGAGGTAACACGATCACAGCTTTTGCATTTTCGGGTGCTTAATCAACGGGCGCGCAGGATCTCAATGGAGCGCAGAATCGGTCCTGCAGCTGCCAAGTAAAGTCTGGGGTTTCCTAAGGCTGGTTCCCGGCAATAAATCGTAGGAGACAGGCAGGGTGGCATGGGCAATAGACTGCAGCAGGCGTGGCGGGCAGGGCGGGGTGCATGTGCCCAACACAACCAACCCCCACCCACCCACCCATCCTTTTCCAATAGAGGCGCCCGTGCCTGCAGTCGCACGGAAATCCAACAGGGGGCAACCTCCAGCTTAGCTGTCGAGCGGGAAACGTGGTCAGGCCTCACCCTGAAATATAGGCCAAGTCCCCATGGACAGATACGGGAAGAAAAACACAATGGTGGCTGCTTACCTTGCTGAGCAGGAGTGAAAGTGGCGTCAACGGCGTTGGCAACATGGCACACCGGCCGGGCGAGGAACAACGCGTAGCGAGCAACAACCTACGAAGGAAAGGAGAGCATGGTCAAGCAGCTGTAAAAAGTTTTCCTTCTTTTATAACAATATTGACTACAGTAATAACATATGGTCCAAAAAAGAAACAAAATCTGCTTTTTGTTTTTCGAATCTCCCCGAAGGGAGCTGCACCGATCCTGGAAGCACTGCTATACCAGGTCGATGCGCGGAGTGGACGGAGCAAGCTCTCGTTCCATCTCTCTGTTCCAAAAATCAATTTAATATTCGGTCCCCAGATAGGGGACGTATCAGATATTAAACTGATAAGAACAGAAACTACACTGGATCTGAGCAAAAAGGCCGAGAAGCGATAACTTCCTGAATGGATGTTTCCCATTTCACTGTCTGCGAAAAGTCTCTCAAAGTGGAAATGGCAACTCAAGCCCTCTGCTGGTGACACTGCTGCTACTGTAGGGAGCCATGTGTTCAGCCTCATGTATCTGTTTCCAGGGGATTGATGGTAACTCCCCTGGTGGTCTAGTGGTTAGGATGCAATATTTAAAACTCATTTGTCGTCCTGGGTTTGAACCCAGTCAGGGGATGATTTTCTGGTGCAGATTAATTGGCACCGTCAAGAAAATCTCTCATCCTGAGCGCAATGCTCCACCCAAACCAGTGCCTTTTACTCACCTTAACACTCAGTTTGGAGCACAGTTTAATCTCACTGCTTTCAATGTGGCCATTCACAGTGCACTCTCTCCAAACACACACACTGTCTGCTTGCTTTTTTAAAGTCAGCAACGTGAAGTTATTTCGCCTCTCAATTGTGGCAGTTTAAACGTTGCCAACCGTTAACATTGTGTCTCTCGCTCTCTCTGTTTCGGGAAATGTCTGATTTGGAAACAATTAATTCTGGAACTGCCAGTTTAAAACTGCAGTAATTTTTCACACAACAACTGGAGTTAAATGCTGCAGATCAGGAGACCAAGTCTGTGGAAAGTGGCACGTCCCAATACACAGGCTTGCAGCTTCCTGAAAAGTGACCTGAGACTGACGTCTTTCCCTCCAAGGTAAAACTGCAAGAGGGAAAAGGAAGAAAGGGAGTGGCACTCATCCAGACCAGGAGAAAACAAAAAACACCCCAGTTGCAATATATCAGCATTCTGAGTAATAATACAGGCTCCAAAAATCTGTTCAGCATTTTTAATATCTGGGCGCACCGTTCCCAGAGACAGTGCAAGAGCAACACAGGAGGCACGTTCAAATGCACCAGCAGCCCAAACAAATAATCCAGCAACTAATCTGTAACTCCTGCATGATCCCTTTAAATACCGCTGGTGGCGGGGGATGTGGGGGGTCTTTCATGCCCTTTAAGTTATGTTCAGCTGTGCGAGGTTGAGACAGTGCTTTGGATGGAGTGTGGAGTTCCAAAATAGAAGCAGTCCCTTTAAATCAGTGTCGGACAAATAAGTTACTGCCCCCGGGGTGCAATCGGAAAAACCGAGGCCAGTACCAATCAGAGGTGTGACGTGATGCTCGAGGAAGGGAACAGGCTTATCCTAGCTGCTAGAAAAGTGAAAACTATCCATACTGTAAAAAAGTCTGTCACAAAACTTTTGACTTGAAATACAAAATAGTGAGCTTACCTGAGCGTGTGTCACAGCCTTTGCCCTCTGACCCCTTTATCTCTCCCAGCTGGTCTCCTTTTTTTTGCCCTTTCAGTGTTACGTCCTGGTTTCTTGTGCTTACTGTAGCTTCCAGACTCCTCCTGGCAATACGCTTAGCCGGCCTCTACTTGTGAGTGCTCTGTGACAGATCAGCGCTCTGTATTCTTTCTGCCATCAGTCGTGGTTTCTAAAGGAGAAACATTTAACTCGTTCAATCATCTCTTGCCTGCGTAAAATCCAGGTAGAACCTAAAATGCTGCTGTTTCATCCGCTCCCAGCACTGTGTGTCTTGTCTTTTCCTCAGTTTGGGTGTGAGTGGGTATTGTTGTCTCCAGCCCTCCTTGCTGACACAGACAGGTTTCAGGTACAGAGATGGGCCAACACCATGACCCCTCCCCCGACTCCAGCCCATTAAACAAAAGCAGACATCAGGCCCATTAACTGAGCAGAAATAAATGGTCAGAGAACTAAATCTGGCTTCACAATGGGCCACAAAAAAATCTTAAGAAGGCAGACAGATCAGAGCAGGAGGGAGTTTACAAATTATAATTTCTTGGCTTTTGGTTAAGATCAAGTGTAACATTCTTAACAAATTACCATGTGATGTCCCCTATCTGGGGGCCAAATATTAAATTTTGCAACACAGAGATGGAATAAGGACTTGCTCCACCATTGCAGGGGCTGCAGGAAAGTTTCACTCTCCCCCCGCCCTCCTTCAGGGGAAACCTCGAAGTAACAGATCGACTATTGAATTCTTAGACCGAGATGCCTTTGAGTAGCTCACAATTATGGAGTCACTCACACCCTCTCTTCTCTCTCCAGCTCCTTCTTTGCTCGTGATCATTAATTAAGCATTTTTTCAATGTCAATTTATATTTTATTTCATAAAATTTACGGATACACACAGTTCAATGTAAAAAGAGAAATGAAATTTCAAGCAATACAGTTCAAACCAATACAACAATAACAACTTGCATTTATATTGGGCCTTTAATGGAGTGAAACTTCCCAAGGTGCTTCACAGGAGCGATTATCAAACAAAATTTGACACTGGGACACATAAGGAGATATTAGGACAGGTAACTAAAAGCTTGGTCAAAGTGGTAGGTTTTAAGGAGTGTTTTAAAGGAGGCGAGAGAGGTAGAGAGGCAGAGAGGTTTAGGGAGGGAATTCCAGAGCTTAGGGCCGAGGCAACTGAAGGCACGGTCACCAATGATGACATTTGGCCGAACGTCTTGTCGCCAGAACTGACCAACAGGGCCCGGGATGTAGCCTGAATGGCAGTGAGAATGGGAGGGGAGAGATTAAGGGAGGAAATGAGGGCAGTGAACTCAGAGGAGAGAGAGCATGATGAGTTGAGATGGACGTTGAAATCATCAAGGATGAGAAGTCGCTCGGTGCAGAGGCTGAGGGAGGAAATCAGTGAAGATATCTCAGTGAGAAACTTTGTGTGGGACTTGGGTGGGCGGTAGAGAATGAGGATTTTAAAGGAGAGGCAATTAAATGCAGATCGTACACACTACGATCCCGTTATTACAATTGAAGTCACAATCCAAATCTTCTAATACATTCTGTACAATACAAGGTGGGGTGGCCTTCCACGGTGCCTTTCCCCGTAGAGCTTTTGCGTAGGTCGCACCTCGCCTCAGTGCGTCCCGCAGCACGTACTCCTGGATCTTGGAATGTGCCACTCGGCAACACTCAATCCTGGACAGCTCCTTCAGCTGGAAGACCAGCAGGTCTCGGGTGGACCAAAGGGCCTTCTTCACCGACATGATGGTCTTCCAGCAGCAGTTGATATCTGCCTCTGTGTGCGTCCCGGGGATCAGCCCGTAGAGCACAGCGTCCTGTGTTATCGGACTGTTTGGGATGAACCGGGACATAGAGAACAGAGAAACATAGAAAATAGGAGCAAGAGTAGGCCATTCAAAATGATCATGGCTGATCGTCTAACTCAGTACCCTGTTCCCGCTTTTTCCCCATCTCCCTTGATCCCTTTAGCATGAAGAAATATATCTATCTCCTTCTTGAATACATCCAATGACTTGGCCTCCACTGCCTTCTGTGGCAGAGAATTCCACAGGTTCACCACACTCTGAGTGAAGAAATTTCTCCTCCTCTCGGTTCTAAATGGCATACCCCGTATCCTGAGACTGTGACCCCTGGTTCTGGACTCCCCAGCCATCGGGAACATCCTCCCTGCACCTAATATTTGGTCCCCAGAGAGGGGACGTATCAGATATTAAACTGATAAGAACAGAAACTACACTTGATCTGAGCCAAAAGGCCGAGAAGCGATAACCGGTAAACTCCCGCTCCTGCTCCATTCTTCCTCGGACTCTCTCTACTTCTTCAAAATGGTGTTGGGTGACTGAGCTTAGGTGTGAAGAGTGGCCGGCAGACTTTGAGCAAGAGAACATTTTTTGCCAGGACATCTAACCAAGATGAAAAGCCATCTGCGTAACACCCCCCTTCCCTTTGGCTGAGGTAACACGATCACAGCTTTTGCATTTTCGGGTGCTTAATCAACGGGCGCGCAGGATCTCAATGGAGCGCAGAATCGGTCCTGCAGCTGCCAAGTAAAGTCTGGGGTTTGCTAAGGCTGGTTCCCGGCAATAAGTCGTAGGAGACAGGCAGGGTGGCATGGGCAATAGACTGCAGCAGGCGTGGCGGGCAGGGCGGGGTGCATGTGCCCAACACCACCAACCCCCATCCACCCACCCACCCATCCTTTTCCAATGGAGGCGGCCGTGCCTGCAGTCGCACGGAAATCCAACAGGGGGCAACCTCCAGCTTAGCTGTCGAGCGGGAAACGTGGTGAGGCCTCACCCTGAAATATAGGCCAAGTCCCCATGGACAGATACGGGAAGAAAAACACAATGGTGGCTGCTTACCTTGCTGAGCAGGAGTGAAAGTGGCGTCAGCGGCGTTGGCAACATGGCGCACCGGCCGGGCGAGGAACAACGCGTAGCGAGCATCAACCTACGAAGGAAAGGAGAGCATGGTCAAGCAGCTGTAAAAAGTTTTCCGTCTTTTCCAACAATATTGACTACAGTAATAACATATGGTCCAAAAAAGAAACAAAATCTGCTTTTTGTTTTTTGAATCTCCCCGAAGGGAGCTGCACCGATCCTGGAAGCACTGCAATACCAGGTCGATGCGCGGAGTGGACGGAGCAAGCTCTTGTTCCATCTCCCTGTTCCAAAAAGCAATTTAATATTCGGTCCCCAGATAGGGGACGTATCAACATTAACTCCCCTCCCGTCTACCCCCCCCCAACCAATCATCTGAGCCCAAAAGCCGAGAAGCGATACCGGTAAACTCCCGCTCCTGCTCCATTCTTCCTCGGACTCTCTCTCCTTCTTCAAAATGGTGTTGGGTGACTGAGCTTAGGTGTGAAGAGTGGCCGGCAGACTTTGAGCAAGAGAACATTTTTTGCCAGGACATCTAACCAAGATGAAAAGCCATCTGCGTAACACCCCCCTTCCCTTTGGCTGAGGTAACACGATCACAGCTTTTGCATTTTCGGGTGCTTAATCAACGGGCGCGCAGGATCTCAATGGAGCGCAGAATCGGTCCTGCAGCTGCCAAGTAAAGTCTGGGGTTTCCTAAGGCTGGTTCCCGGCAATAAATCGTAGGAGACAGGCAGGGTGGCATGGGCAATAGACTGCAGCAGGCGTGGCGGGCAGGGCGGGGTGCATGTGCCCAACACAACCAACCCCCACCCACCCACCCATCCTTTTCCAATAGAGGCGCCCGTGCCTGCAGTCGCACGGAAATCCAACAGGGGGCAACCTCCAGCTTAGCTGTCGAGCGGGAAACGTGGTCAGGCCTCACCCTGAAATATAGGCCAAGTCCCCATGGACAGATACGGGAAGAAAAACACAATGGTGGCTGCTTACCTTGCTGAGCAGGAGTGAAAGTGGCGTCAGCGGCGTTGGCAACATGGCACACCGGCCGGGCGAGGAACAACGCGTAGCGAGCAACAACCTACGAAGGAAAGGAGAGCATGGTCAAGCAGCTGTAAAAAGTTTTCCTTCTTTTATAACAATATTGACTACAGTAATAACATATGGTCCAAAAAAGAAACAAAATCTGCTTTTTGTTTTTCGAATCTCCCCGAAGGGAGCTGCACCGATCCTGGAAGCACTGCTATACCAGGTCGATGCGCGGAGTGGACGGAGCAAGCTCTCGTTCCATCTCTCTGTTCCAAAAATCAATTTAATATTCGGTCCCCAGATAGGGGACGTATCAGATATTAAACTGATAAGAACAGAAACTACACTGGATCTGAGCAAAAAGGCCGAGAAGCGATAACTTCCTGAATGGATGTTTCCCATTTCACTGTCTGCGAAAAGTCTCTCAAAGTGGAAATGGCAACTCAAGCCCTCTGCTGGTGACACTGCTGCTACTGTAGGGAGCCATGTGTTCAGCCTCATGTATCTGTTTCCAGGGGATTGATGGTAACTCCCCTGGTGGTCTAGTGGTTAGGATGCAATATTTAAAACTCATTTGTCGTCCTGGGTTTGAACCCAGTCAGGGGATGATTTTCTGGTGCAGATTAATTGGCACCGTCAAGAAAATCTCTCATCCTGAGCGCAATGCTCCACCCAAACCAGTGCCTTTTACTCACCTTAACACTCAGTTTGGAGCACAGTTTAATCTCACTGCTTTCAATGTGGCCATTCACAGTGCACTCTCTCCAAACACACACACTGTCTGCTTGCTTTTTTAAAGTCAGCAACGTGAAGTTATTTCGCCTCTCAATTGTGGCAGTTTAAACGTTGCCAACCGTTAACATTGTGTCTCTCGCTCTCTCTGTTTCGGGAAATGTCTGATTTGGAAACAATTAATTCTGGAACTGCCAGTTTAAAACTGCAGTAATTTTTCACACAACAACTGGAGTTAAATGCTGCAGATCAGGAGACCAAGTCTGTGGAAAGTGGCACGTCCCAATACACAGGCTTGCAGCTTCCTGAAAAGTGACCTGAGACTGACGTCTTTCCCTCCAAGGTAAAACTGCAAGAGGGAAAAGGAAGAAAGGGAGTGGCACTCATCCAGACCAGGAGAAAACAAAAAACACCCCAGTTGCAATATATCAGCATTCTGAGTAATAATACAGGCTCCAAAAATCTGTTCAGCATTTTTAATATCTGGGCGCACCGTTCCCAGAGACAGTGCAAGAGCAACACAGGAGGCACGTTCAAATGCACCAGCAGCCCAAACAAATAATCCAGCAACTAATCTGTAACTCCTGCATGATCCCTTTAAATACCGCTGGTGGCGGGGGATGTGGGGGGTCTTTCATGCCCTTTAAGTTATGTTCAGCTGTGCGAGGTTGAGACAGTGCTTTGGATGGAGTGTGGAGTTCCAAAATAGAAGCAGTCCCTTTAAATCAGTGTCGGACAAATAAGTTACTGCCCCCGGGGTGCAATCGGAAAAACCGAGGCCAGTACCAATCAGAGGTGTGACGTGATGCTCGAGGAAGGGAACAGGCTTATCCTAGCTGCTAGAAAAGTGAAAACTATCCATACTGTAAAAAAGTCTGTCACAAAACTTTTGACTTGAAATACAAAATAGTGAGCTTACCTGAGCGTGTGTCACAGCCTTTGCCCTCTGACCCCTTTATCTCTCCCAGCTGGTCTCCTTTTTTTTGCCCTTTCAGTGTTACGTCCTGGTTTCTTGTGCTTACTGTAGCTTCCAGACTCCTCCTGGCAATACGCTTAGCCGGCCTCTACTTGTGAGTGCTCTGTGACAGATCAGCGCTCTGTATTCTTTCTGCCATCAGTCGTGGTTTCTAAAGGAGAAACATTTAACTCGTTCAATCATCTCTTGCCTGCGTAAAATCCAGGTAGAACCTAAAATGCTGCTGTTTCATCCGCTCCCAGCACTGTGTGTCTTGTCTTTTCCTCAGTTTGGGTGTGAGTGGGTATTGTTGTCTCCAGCCCTCCTTGCTGACACAGACAGGTTTCAGGTACAGAGATGGGCCAACACCATGACCCCTCCCCCGACTCCAGCCCATTAAACAAAAGCAGACATCAGGCCCATTAACTGAGCAGAAATAAATGGTCAGAGAACTAAATCTGGCTTCACAATGGGCCACAAAAAAATCTTAAGAAGGGGGGCAGACAGATCAGAGCAGGAGGGAGTTTACAAATTATAATTTCTTGGCTTTTGGTTAAGATCAAGTGTAACATTCTTAACAAATTACCATGTGATGTCCCCTATCTGGGGGCCAAATATTAAATTTTGCAACACAGAGATGGAATAAGGACTTGCTCCACCATTGCAGGGGCTGCAGGAAAGTTTCACTCTCCCCCCGCCCTCCTTCAGGGGAAACCTCGAAGTAACAGATCGACTATTGAATTCTTAGACCGAGATGCCTTTGAGTAGCTCACAATTATGGAGTCACTCACACCCTCTCTTCTCTCTCCAGCTCCTTCTTTGCTCGTGATCATTAATTAAGCATTTTTTCAATGTCAATTTATATTTTATTTCATAAAATTTACGGATACACACAGTTCAATGTAAAAAGAGAAATGAAATTTCAAGCAATACAGTTCAAACCAATACAACAATAACAACTTGCATTTATATTGGGCCTTTAATGGAGTGAAACTTCCCAAGGTGCTTCACAGGAGCGATTATCAAACAAAATTTGACACTGGGACACATAAGGAGATATTAGGACAGGTAACTAAAAGCTTGGTCAAAGTGGTAGGTTTTAAGGAGTGTTTTAAAGGAGGCGAGAGAGGTAGAGAGGCAGAGAGGTTTAGGGAGGGAATTCCAGAGCTTAGGGCCGAGGCAACTGAAGGCACGGTCACCAATGATGACATTTGGCCGAACGTCTTGTCGCCAGAACTGACCAACAGGGCCCGGGATGTAGCCTGAATGGCAGTGAGAATGGGAGGGGAGAGATTAAGGGAGGAAATGAGGGCAGTGAACTCAGAGGAGAGAGAGCATGATGAGTTGAGATGGACGTTGAAATCATCAAGGATGAGAAGTCGCTCGGTGCAGAGGCTGAGGGAGGAAATCAGTGAAGATATCTCAGTGAGAAACTTTGTGTGGGACTTGGGTGGGCGGTAGAGAATGAGGATTTTAAAGGAGAGGCAATTAAATGCAGATCGTACACACTACGATCCCGTTATTACAATTGAAGTCACAATCCAAATCTTCTAATACATTCTGTACAATACAAGGTGGGGTGGCCTTCCACGGTGCCTTTCCCCGTAGAGCTTTTGCGTAGGTCGCACCTCGCCTCAGTGCGTCCCGCAGCACGTACTCCTGGATCTTGGAATGTGCCACTCGGCAACACTCAATCCTGGACAGCTCCTTCAGCTGGAAGACCAGCAGGTCTCGGGTGGACCAAAGGGCCTTCTTCACCGACATGATGGTCTTCCAGCAGCAGTTGATATCTGCCTCTGTGTGCGTCCCGGGGATCAGCCCGTAGAGCACAGCGTCCTGTGTTATCGGACTGTTTGGGATGAACCGGGACATAGAGAACAGAGAAACATAGAAAATAGGAGCAAGAGTAGGCCATTCAAAATGATCATGGCTGATCGTCTAACTCAGTACCCTGTTCCCGCTTTTTCCCCATCTCCCTTGATCCCTTTAGCATGAAGAAATATATCTATCTCCTTCTTGAATACATCCAATGACTTGGCCTCCACTGCCTTCTGTGGCAGAGAATTCCACAGGTTCACCACACTCTGAGTGAAGAAATTTCTCCTCCTCTCGGTTCTAAATGGCATACCCCGTATCCTGAGACTGTGACCCCTGGTTCTGGACTCCCCAGCCATCGGGAACATCCTCCCTGCACCTAATATTTGGTCCCCAGAGAGGGGACGTATCAGATATTAAACTGATAAGAACAGAAACTACACTTGATCTGAGCCAAAAGGCCGAGAAGCGATAACCGGTAAACTCCCGCTCCTGCTCCATTCTTCCTCGGACTCTCTCTACTTCTTCAAAATGGTGTTGGGTGACTGAGCTTAGGTGTGAAGAGTGGCCGGCAGACTTTGAGCAAGAGAACATTTTTTGCCAGGACATCTAACCAAGATGAAAAGCCATCTGCGTAACACCCCCCTTCCCTTTGGCTGAGGTAACACGATCACAGCTTTTGCATTTTCGGGTGCTTAATCAACGGGCGCGCAGGATCTCAATGGAGCGCAGAATCGGTCCTGCAGCTGCCAAGTAAAGTCTGGGGTTTGCTAAGGCTGGTTCCCGGCAATAAGTCGTAGGAGACAGGCAGGGTGGCATGGGCAATAGACTGCAGCAGGCGTGGCGGGCAGGGCGGGGTGCATGTGCCCAACACCACCAACCCCCATCCACCCACCCACCCATCCTTTTCCAATGGAGGCGGCCGTGCCTGCAGTCGCACGGAAATCCAACAGGGGGCAACCTCCAGCTTAGCTGTCGAGCGGGAAACGTGGTGAGGCCTCACCCTGAAATATAGGCCAAGTCCCCATGGACAGATACGGGAAGAAAAACACAATGGTGGCTGCTTACCTTGCTGAGCAGGAGTGAAAGTGGCGTCAGCGGCGTTGGCAACATGGCGCACCGGCCGGGCGAGGAACAACGCGTAGCGAGCATCAACCTACGAAGGAAAGGAGAGCATGGTCAAGCAGCTGTAAAAAGTTTTCCTTCTTTTATAACAATATTGACTACAGTAATAACATATGGTCCAAAAAAGAAACAAAATCTGTTTTTGTTTTTCGAATCTCCCCGAAGGGAGCTGCACCGATCCTGGAAGCACTGCTATACCAGGTCGATGCGCGGAGTGGACGGAGCAAGCTCTTGTTCCATCTCCCTGTTCCAAAAATCAATTTAATATTCGGTCCACAGATAGGGGACGTATCAGATATTAAACTGATAAGAACAGAAACTACACTGGATCTGAGCAAAAAGGCCGAGAAGCGATAACTTCCTGAATGGATGTTTCCCATTTCACTGTCTGCGAAAAGTCTCTCAAAGTGGAAATGGCAACTCAAGCCCTCTGCTGGTGCCACTGCTGCTACTGTAGGGAGCCATGTGTTCAGCCTTATGTATATGTTTCCAGGGGATTGATGGTAACTCCCCTGGTGGTCTGGTGGTTAGGATGCAATATTTAAAACTCATTTGTCGTCCTGGGTTTGAACCCAGTCAGGGGATGATTTTCTGGTGCAGATTAATTGGCACCATCACTGACTGTGAAAAGACTGTCAAAGTGGAAATGGCACAGCTTCCAATGTGGCCATTCACAGTGCACTCTCTCCAAACACACACACTGTCGGCTTGCTTTTTTAAAGTCAGCAACGTGAGGATATTTCGCCTCTCACTTGTGGCAGTTTAAACATTGCCAACCTTTAACATTGTGTCTCTCTCGCGCTCTCTGTTTCGGGAAATGTCTGACTTGGAAACAATTAATTCTGGAACTGCCAGTTTAAAACTGCAGTAATTTTTCACACAATAACTGGAGTTAAATGTTTCAGGTGAGGAGACCAAGTCAATGGAGCGCGGAATCAGTCCTGCAGCTGCCAAGTAAAGTCTGGGGTTTCCTAAGGCTGGTTCCCGGCAATAAGTCATAGAAGACAGGCAGGGTGGCATGGGAATAGACTGCAGCAGGCGTGGCGGGCAGGGCGGGGTGCATGTGCCCAACACCACCAACCCCCACCCACCCACCCATCCTTTTCCAATAGAGGCGGCCGTTGCACAGAAATCCAACAGGGGGCAACCTCCAGCTTAGCTGTCGAGCAGGAAACGTGGTCAGGCCTCACCCTGAAATATCGGCCAAGTCCCCATGGACAGATACGGGAAGAAAAACACAATGGTGGCTGCTTACCTTGCTGAGCAGGAGTGAAAGTGGCGTCAGCGGCGTTGGCAACATGGCGCACCGGCCGGGTGAGAAACAACGCGTAGCGAGCAACAACCTACGAAGGAAAGGAGAGCATGGTCAAGCAGCTGTAAAAAGTTTTCCGTCTTTTCCAACAATATTGACTACAGTAATAACATATGGTCCAAAAAAGAAACAAAATCTGCTTTTTGTTTTTTGAATCTCCCCGAAGGGAGCTGCACCGATCCTGGAAGCACTGCAATACCAGGTCGATGCGCGGAGTGGACGGAGCAAGCTCTTGTTCCATCTCCCTGTTCCAAAAAGCAATTTAATATTCGGTCCCCAGATAGGGGACGTATCAGACATTAAACTGATAAGAACAGAAACTACACTTGATCTGAGCCAAAAGGCCGAGAAGCGATAACCGGTAAACTCCCGCTCCTGCTCCATTCTTCCTCGGACTCTCTCTCCTTCTTCAAAATGGTGTTGGGTGACTGAGCTTAGGTGTGAAGAGTGGCCGGCAGACTTTGAGCAAGAGAACATTTTTTGCCAGGACATCTAACCAAGATGAAAAGCCATCTGCGTAACACCCCCCTTCCCTTTGGCTGAGGTAACACGATCACAGCTTTTGCATTTTCGGGTGCTTAATCAACGGGCGCGCAGGATCTCAATGGAGCGCAGAATCGGTCCTGCAGCTGCCAAGTAAAGTCTGGGGTTTCCTAAGGCTGGTTCCCGGCAATAAATCGTAGGAGACAGGCAGGGTGGCATGGGCAATAGACTGCAGCAGGCGTGGCGGGCAGGGCGGGGTGCATGTGCCCAACACAACCAACCCCCACCCACCCACCCATCCTTTTCCAATAGAGGCGCCCGTGCCTGCAGTCGCACGGAAATCCAACAGGGGGCAACCTCCAGCTTAGCTGTCGAGCGGGAAACGTGGTCAGGCCTCACCCTGAAATATAGGCCAAGTCCCCATGGACAGATACGGGAAGAAAAACACAATGGTGGCTGCTTACCTTGCTGAGCAGGAGTGAAAGTGGCGTCAGCGGCGTTGGCAACATGGCACACCGGCCGGGCGAGGAACAACGCGTAGCGAGCAACAACCTACGAAGGAAAGGAGAGCATGGTCAAGCAGCTGTAAAAAGTTTTCCTTCTTTTATAACAATATTGACTACAGTAATAACATATGGTCCAAAAAAGAAACAAAATCTGCTTTTTGTTTTTCGAATCTCCCCGAAGGGAGCTGCACCGATCCTGGAAGCACTGCTATACCAGGTCGATGCGCGGAGTGGACGGAGCAAGCTCTCGTTCCATCTCTCTGTTCCAAAAATCAATTTAATATTCGGTCCCCAGATAGGGGACGTATCAGATATTAAACTGATAAGAACAGAAACTACACTGGATCTGAGCAAAAAGGCCGAGAAGCGATAACTTCCTGAATGGATGTTTCCCATTTCACTGTCTGCGAAAAGTCTCTCAAAGTGGAAATGGCAACTCAAGCCCTCTGCTGGTGACACTGCTGCTACTGTAGGGAGCCATGTGTTCAGCCTCATGTATCTGTTTCCAGGGGATTGATGGTAACTCCCCTGGTGGTCTAGTGGTTAGGATGCAATATTTAAAACTCATTTGTCGTCCTGGGTTTGAACCCAGTCAGGGGATGATTTTCTGGTGCAGATTAATTGGCACCGTCAAGAAAATCTCTCATCCTGAGCGCAATGCTCCACCCAAACCAGTGCCTTTTACTCACCTTAACACTCAGTTTGGAGCACAGTTTAATCTCACTGCTTTCAATGTGGCCATTCACAGTGCACTCTCTCCAAACACACACACTGTCTGCTTGCTTTTTTAAAGTCAGCAACGTGAAGTTATTTCGCCTCTCAATTGTGGCAGTTTAAACGTTGCCAACCGTTAACATTGTGTCTCTCGCTCTCTCTGTTTCGGGAAATGTCTGATTTGGAAACAATTAATTCTGGAACTGCCAGTTTAAAACTGCAGTAATTTTTCACACAACAACTGGAGTTAAATGCTGCAGATCAGGAGACCAAGTCTGTGGAAAGTGGCACGTCCCAATACACAGGCTTGCAGCTTCCTGAAAAGTGACCTGAGACTGACGTCTTTCCCTCCAAGGTAAAACTGCAAGAGGGAAAAGGAAGAAAGGGAGTGGCACTCATCCAGACCAGGAGAAAACAAAAAACACCCCAGTTGCAATATATCAGCATTCTGAGTAATAATACAGGCTCCAAAAATCTGTTCAGCATTTTTAATATCTGGGCGCACCGTTCCCAGAGACAGTGCAAGAGCAACACAGGAGGCACGTTCAAATGCACCAGCAGCCCAAACAAATAATCCAGCAACTAATCTGTAACTCCTGCATGATCCCTTTAAATACCGCTGGTGGCGGGGGATGTGGGGGGTCTTTCATGCCCTTTAAGTTATGTTCAGCTGTGCGAGGTTGAGACAGTGCTTTGGATGGAGTGTGGAGTTCCAAAATAGAAGCAGTCCCTTTAAATCAGTGTCGGACAAATAAGTTACTGCCCCCGGGGTGCAATCGGAAAAACCGAGGCCAGTACCAATCAGAGGTGTGACGTGATGCTCGAGGAAGGGAACAGGCTTATCCTAGCTGCTAGAAAAGTGAAAACTATCCATACTGTAAAAAAGTCTGTCACAAAACTTTTGACTTGAAATACAAAATAGTGAGCTTACCTGAGCGTGTGTCACAGCCTTTGCCCTCTGACCCCTTTATCTCTCCCAGCTGGTCTCCTTTTTTTTGCCCTTTCAGTGTTACGTCCTGGTTTCTTGTGCTTACTGTAGCTTCCAGACTCCTCCTGGCAATACGCTTAGCCGGCCTCTACTTGTGAGTGCTCTGTGACAGATCAGCGCTCTGTATTCTTTCTGCCATCAGTCGTGGTTTCTAAAGGAGAAACATTTAACTCGTTCAATCATCTCTTGCCTGCGTAAAATCCAGGTAGAACCTAAAATGCTGCTGTTTCATCCGCTCCCAGCACTGTGTGTCTTGTCTTTTCCTCAGTTTGGGTGTGAGTGGGTATTGTTGTCTCCAGCCCTCCTTGCTGACACAGACAGGTTTCAGGTACAGAGATGGGCCAACACCATGACCCCTCCCCCGACTCCAGCCCATTAAACAAAAGCAGACATCAGGCCCATTAACTGAGCAGAAATAAATGGTCAGAGAACTAAATCTGGCTTCACAATGGGCCACAAAAAAATCTTAAGAAGGGGGGCAGACAGATCAGAGCAGGAGGGAGTTTACAAATTATAATTTCTTGGCTTTTGGTTAAGATCAAGTGTAACATTCTTAACAAATTACCATGTGATGTCCCCTATCTGGGGGCCAAATATTAAATTTTGCAACACAGAGATGGAATAAGGACTTGCTCCACCATTGCAGGGGCTGCAGGAAAGTTTCACTCTCCCCCCGCCCTCCTTCAGGGGAAACCTCGAAGTAACAGATCGACTATTGAATTCTTAGACCGAGATGCCTTTGAGTAGCTCACAATTATGGAGTCACTCACACCCTCTCTTCTCTCTCCAGCTCCTTCTTTGCTCGTGATCATTAATTAAGCATTTTTTCAATGTCAATTTATATTTTATTTCATAAAATTTACGGATACACACAGTTCAATGTAAAAAGAGAAATGAAATTTCAAGCAATACAGTTCAAACCAATACAACAATAACAACTTGCATTTATATTGGGCCTTTAATGGAGTGAAACTTCCCAAGGTGCTTCACAGGAGCGATTATCAAACAAAATTTGACACTGGGACACATAAGGAGATATTAGGACAGGTAACTAAAAGCTTGGTCAAAGTGGTAGGTTTTAAGGAGTGTTTTAAAGGAGGCGAGAGAGGTAGAGAGGCAGAGAGGTTTAGGGAGGGAATTCCAGAGCTTAGGGCCGAGGCAACTGAAGGCACGGTCACCAATGATGACATTTGGCCGAACGTCTTGTCGCCAGAACTGACCAACAGGGCCCGGGATGTAGCCTGAATGGCAGTGAGAATGGGAGGGGAGAGATTAAGGGAGGAAATGAGGGCAGTGAACTCAGAGGAGAGAGAGCATGATGAGTTGAGATGGACGTTGAAATCATCAAGGATGAGAAGTCGCTCGGTGCAGAGGCTGAGGGAGGAAATCAGTGAAGATATCTCAGTGAGAAACTTTGTGTGGGACTTGGGTGGGCGGTAGAGAATGAGGATTTTAAAGGAGAGGCAATTAAATGCAGATCGTACACACTACGATCCCGTTATTACAATTGAAGTCACAATCCAAATCTTCTAATACATTCTGTACAATACAAGGTGGGGTGGCCTTCCACGGTGCCTTTCCCCGTAGAGCTTTTGCGTAGGTCGCACCTCGCCTCAGTGCGTCCCGCAGCACGTACTCCTGGATCTTGGAATGTGCCACTCGGCAACACTCAATCCTGGACAGCTCCTTCAGCTGGAAGACCAGCAGGTCTCGGGTGGACCAAAGGGCCTTCTTCACCGACATGATGGTCTTCCAGCAGCAGTTGATATCTGCCTCTGTGTGCGTCCCGGGGATCAGCCCGTAGAGCACAGCGTCCTGTGTTATCGGACTGTTTGGGATGAACCGGGACATAGAGAACAGAGAAACATAGAAAATAGGAGCAAGAGTAGGCCATTCAAAATGATCATGGCTGATCGTCTAACTCAGTACCCTGTTCCCGCTTTTTCCCCATCTCCCTTGATCCCTTTAGCATGAAGAAATATATCTATCTCCTTCTTGAATACATCCAATGACTTGGCCTCCACTGCCTTCTGTGGCAGAGAATTCCACAGGTTCACCACACTCTGAGTGAAGAAATTTCTCCTCCTCTCGGTTCTAAATGGCATACCCCGTATCCTGAGACTGTGACCCCTGGTTCTGGACTCCCCAGCCATCGGGAACATCCTCCCTGCACCTAATATTTGGTCCCCAGAGAGGGGACGTATCAGATATTAAACTGATAAGAACAGAAACTACACTTGATCTGAGCCAAAAGGCCGAGAAGCGATAACCGGTAAACTCCCGCTCCTGCTCCATTCTTCCTCGGACTCTCTCTACTTCTTCAAAATGGTGTTGGGTGACTGAGCTTAGGTGTGAAGAGTGGCCGGCAGACTTTGAGCAAGAGAACATTTTTTGCCAGGACATCTAACCAAGATGAAAAGCCATCTGCGTAACACCCCCCTTCCCTTTGGCTGAGGTAACACGATCACAGCTTTTGCATTTTCGGGTGCTTAATCAACGGGCGCGCAGGATCTCAATGGAGCGCAGAATCGGTCCTGCAGCTGCCAAGTAAAGTCTGGGGTTTGCTAAGGCTGGTTCCCGGCAATAAGTCGTAGGAGACAGGCAGGGTGGCATGGGCAATAGACTGCAGCAGGCGTGGCGGGCAGGGCGGGGTGCATGTGCCCAACACCACCAACCCCCATCCACCCACCCACCCATCCTTTTCCAATGGAGGCGGCCGTGCCTGCAGTCGCACGGAAATCCAACAGGGGGCAACCTCCAGCTTAGCTGTCGAGCGGGAAACGTGGTGAGGCCTCACCCTGAAATATAGGCCAAGTCCCCATGGACAGATACGGGAAGAAAAACACAATGGTGGCTGCTTACCTTGCTGAGCAGGAGTGAAAGTGGCGTCAGCGGCGTTGGCAACATGGCGCACCGGCCGGGCGAGGAACAACGCGTAGCGAGCATCAACCTACGAAGGAAAGGAGAGCATGGTCAAGCAGCTGTAAAAAGTTTTCCTTCTTTTATAACAATATTGACTACAGTAATAACATATGGTCCAAAAAAGAAACAAAATCTGTTTTTGTTTTTCGAATCTCCCCGAAGGGAGCTGCACCGATCCTGGAAGCACTGCTATACCAGGTCGATGCGCGGAGTGGACGGAGCAAGCTCTTGTTCCATCTCCCTGTTCCAAAAATCAATTTAATATTCGGTCCACAGATAGGGGACGTATCAGATATTAAACTGATAAGAACAGAAACTACACTGGATCTGAGCAAAAAGGCCGAGAAGCGATAACTTCCTGAATGGATGTTTCCCATTTCACTGTCTGCGAAAAGTCTCTCAAAGTGGAAATGGCAACTCAAGCCCTCTGCTGGTGCCACTGCTGCTACTGTAGGGAGCCATGTGTTCAGCCTTATGTATATGTTTCCAGGGGATTGATGGTAACTCCCCTGGTGGTCTGGTGGTTAGGATGCAATATTTAAAACTCATTTGTCGTCCTGGGTTTGAACCCAGTCAGGGGATGATTTTCTGGTGCAGATTAATTGGCACCATCACTGACTGTGAAAAGACTGTCAAAGTGGAAATGGCACAGCTTCCAATGTGGCCATTCACAGTGCACTCTCTCCAAACACACACACTGTCGGCTTGCTTTTTTAAAGTCAGCAACGTGAGGATATTTCGCCTCTCACTTGTGGCAGTTTAAACATTGCCAACCTTTAACATTGTGTCTCTCTCGCGCTCTCTGTTTCGGGAAATGTCTGACTTGGAAACAATTAATTCTGGAACTGCCAGTTTAAAACTGCAGTAATTTTTCACACAATAACTGGAGTTAAATGTTTCAGGTGAGGAGACCAAGTCAATGGAGCGCGGAATCAGTCCTGCAGCTGCCAAGTAAAGTCTGGGGTTTCCTAAGGCTGGTTCCCGGCAATAAGTCATAGAAGACAGGCAGGGTGGCATGGGAATAGACTGCAGCAGGCGTGGCGGGCAGGGCGGGGTGCATGTGCCCAACACCACCAACCCCCACCCACCCACCCATCCTTTTCCAATAGAGGCGGCCGTTGCACAGAAATCCAACAGGGGGCAACCTCCAGCTTAGCTGTCGAGCAGGAAACGTGGTCAGGCCTCACCCTGAAATATCGGCCAAGTCCCCATGGACAGATACGGGAAGAAAAACACAATGGTGGCTGCTTACCTTGCTGAGCAGGAGTGAAAGTGGCGTCAGCGGCGTTGGCAACATGGCGCACCGGCCGGGTGAGAAACAACGCGTAGCGAGCAACAACCTACGAAGGAAAGGAGAGCATGGTCAAGCAGCTGTAAAAAGTTTTCCGTCTTTTCCAACAATATTGACTACAGTAATAACATATGGTCCAAAAAAGAAACAAAATCTGCTTTTTGTTTTTTGAATCTCCCCGAAGGGAGCTGCACCGATCCTGGAAGCACTGCAATACCAGGTCGATGCGCGGAGTGGACGGAGCAAGCTCTTGTTCCATCTCCCTGTTCCAAAAAGCAATTTAATATTCGGTCCCCAGATAGGGGACGTATCAGACATTAAACTGATAAGAACAGAAACTACACTTGATCTGAGCCAAAAGGCCGAGAAGCGATAACCGGTAAACTCCCGCTCCTGCTCCATTCTTCCTCGGACTCTCTCTCCTTCTTCAAAATGGTGTTGGGTGACTGAGCTTAGGTGTGAAGAGTGGCCGGCAGACTTTGAGCAAGAGAACATTTTTTGCCAGGACATCTAACCAAGATGAAAAGCCATCTGCGTAACACCCCCCTTCCCTTTGGCTGAGGTAACACGATCACAGCTTTTGCATTTTCGGGTGCTTAATCAACGGGCGCGCAGGATCTCAATGGAGCGCAGAATCGGTCCTGCAGCTGCCAAGTAAAGTCTGGGGTTTCCTAAGGCTGGTTCCCGGCAATAAATCGTAGGAGACAGGCAGGGTGGCATGGGCAATAGACTGCAGCAGGCGTGGCGGGCAGGGCGGGGTGCATGTGCCCAACACAACCAACCCCCACCCACCCACCCATCCTTTTCCAATAGAGGCGCCCGTGCCTGCAGTCGCACGGAAATCCAACAGGGGGCAACCTCCAGCTTAGCTGTCGAGCGGGAAACGTGGTCAGGCCTCACCCTGAAATATAGGCCAAGTCCCCATGGACAGATACGGGAAGAAAAACACAATGGTGGCTGCTTACCTTGCTGAGCAGGAGTGAAAGTGGCGTCAGCGGCGTTGGCAACATGGCACACCGGCCGGGCGAGGAACAACGCGTAGCGAGCAACAACCTACGAAGGAAAGGAGAGCATGGTCAAGCAGCTGTAAAAAGTTTTCCTTCTTTTATAACAATATTGACTACAGTAATAACATATGGTCCAAAAAAGAAACAAAATCTGCTTTTTGTTTTTCGAATCTCCCCGAAGGGAGCTGCACCGATCCTGGAAGCACTGCTATACCAGGTCGATGCGCGGAGTGGACGGAGCTAGCTCTCGTTCCATCTCTCTGTTCCAAAAATCAATTTAATATTCGGTCCCCAGATAGGGGACGTATCAGATATTAAACTGATAAGAACAGAAACTACACTGGATCTGAGCAAAAAGGCCGAGAAGCGATAACTTCCTGAATGGATGTTTCCCATTTCACTGTCTGCGAAAAGTCTCTCAAAGTGGAAATGGCAACTCAAGCCCTCTGCTGGTGACACTGCTGCTACTGTAGGGAGCCATGTGTTCAGCCTCATGTATCTGTTTCCAGGGGATTGATGGTAACTCCCCTGGTGGTCTAGTGGTTAGGATGCAATATTTAAAACTCATTTGTCGTCCTGGGTTTGAACCCAGTCAGGGGATGATTTTCTGGTGCAGATTAATTGGCACCGTCAAGAAAATCTCTCATCCTGAGCGCAATGCTCCACCCAAACCAGTGCCTTTTACTCACCTTAACACTCAGTTTGGAGCACAGTTTAATCTCACTGCTTTCAATGTGGCCATTCACAGTGCACTCTCTCCAAACACACACACTGTCTGCTTGCTTTTTTAAAGTCAGCAACGTGAAGTTATTTCGCCTCTCAATTGTGGCAGTTTAAACGTTGCCAACCGTTAACATTGTGTCTCTCGCTCTCTCTGTTTCGGGAAATGTCTGATTTGGAAACAATTAATTCTGGAACTGCCAGTTTAAAACTGCAGTAATTTTTCACACAACAACTGGAGTTAAATGCTGCAGATCAGGAGACCAAGTCTGTGGAAAGTGGCACGTCCCAATACACAGGCTTGCAGCTTCCTGAAAAGTGACCTGAGACTGACGTCTTTCCCTCCAAGGTAAAACTGCAAGAGGGAAAAGGAAGAAAGGGAGTGGCACTCATCCAGACCAGGAGAAAACAAAAAACACCCCAGTTGCAATATATCAGCATTCTGAGTAATAATACAGGCTCCAAAAATCTGTTCAGCATTTTTAATATCTGGGCGCACCGTTCCCAGAGACAGTGCAAGAGCAACACAGGAGGCACGTTCAAATGCACCAGCAGCCCAAACAAATAATCCAGCAACTAATCTGTAACTCCTGCATGATCCCTTTAAATACCGCTGGTGGCGGGGGATGTGGGGGGTCTTTCATGCCCTTTAAGTTATGTTCAGCTGTGCGAGGTTGAGACAGTGCTTTGGATGGAGTGTGGAGTTCCAAAATAGAAGCAGTCCCTTTAAATCAGTGTCGGACAAATAAGTTACTGCCCCCGGGGTGCAATCGGAAAAACCGAGGCCAGTACCAATCAGAGGTGTGACGTGATGCTCGAGGAAGGGAACAGGCTTATCCTAGCTGCTAGAAAAGTGAAAACTATCCATACTGTAAAAAAGTCTGTCACAAAACTTTTGACTTGAAATACAAAATAGTGAGCTTACCTGAGCGTGTGTCACAGCCTTTGCCCTCTGACCCCTTTATCTCTCCCAGCTGGTCTCCTTTTTTTTGCCCTTTCAGTGTTACGTCCTGGTTTCTTGTGCTTACTGTAGCTTCCAGACTCCTCCTGGCAATACGCTTAGCCGGCCTCTACTTGTGAGTGCTCTGTGACAGATCAGCGCTCTGTATTCTTTCTGCCATCAGTCGTGGTTTCTAAAGGAGAAACATTTAACTCGTTCAATCATCTCTTGCCTGCGTAAAATCCAGGTAGAACCTAAAATGCTGCTGTTTCATCCGCTCCCAGCACTGTGTGTCTTGTCTTTTCCTCAGTTTGGGTGTGAGTGGGTATTGTTGTCTCCAGCCCTCCTTGCTGACACAGACAGGTTTCAGGTACAGAGATGGGCCAACACCATGACCCCTCCCCCGACTCCAGCCCATTAAACAAAAGCAGACATCAGGCCCATTAACTGAGCAGAAATAAATGGTCAGAGAACTAAATCTGGCTTCACAATGGGCCACAAAAAAATCTTAAGAAGGGGGGCAGACAGATCAGAGCAGGAGGGAGTTTACAAATTATAATTTCTTGGCTTTTGGTTAAGATCAAGTGTAACATTCTTAACAAATTACCATGTGATGTCCCCTATCTGGGGGCCAAATATTAAATTTTGCAACACAGAGATGGAATAAGGACTTGCTCCACCATTGCAGGGGCTGCAGGAAAGTTTCACTCTCCCCCCGCCCTCCTTCAGGGGAAACCTCGAAGTAACAGATCGACTATTGAATTCTTAGACCGAGATGCCTTTGAGTAGCTCACAATTATGGAGTCACTCACACCCTCTCTTCTCTCTCCAGCTCCTTCTTTGCTCGTGATCATTAATTAAGCATTTTTTCAATGTCAATTTATATTTTATTTCATAAAATTTACGGATACACACAGTTCAATGTAAAAAGAGAAATGAAATTTCAAGCAATACAGTTCAAACCAATACAACAATAACAACTTGCATTTATATTGGGCCTTTAATGGAGTGAAACTTCCCAAGGTGCTTCACAGGAGCGATTATCAAACAAAATTTGACACTGGGACACATAAGGAGATATTAGGACAGGTAACTAAAAGCTTGGTCAAAGTGGTAGGTTTTAAGGAGTGTTTTAAAGGAGGCGAGAGAGGTAGAGAGGCAGAGAGGTTTAGGGAGGGAATTCCAGAGCTTAGGGCCGAGGCAACTGAAGGCACGGTCACCAATGATGACATTTGGCCGAACGTCTTGTCGCCAGAACTGACCAACAGGGCCCGGGATGTAGCCTGAATGGCAGTGAGAATGGGAGGGGAGAGATTAAGGGAGGAAATGAGGGCAGTGAACTCAGAGGAGAGAGAGCATGATGAGTTGAGATGGACGTTGAAATCATCAAGGATGAGAAGTCGCTCGGTGCAGAGGCTGAGGGAGGAAATCAGTGAAGATATCTCAGTGAGAAACTTTGTGTGGGACTTGGGTGGGCGGTAGAGAATGAGGATTTTAAAGGAGAGGCAATTAAATGCAGATCGTACACACTACGATCCCGTTATTACAATTGAAGTCACAATCCAAATCTTCTAATACATTCTGTACAATACAAGGTGGGGTGGCCTTCCACGGTGCCTTTCCCCGTAGAGCTTTTGCGTAGGTCGCACCTCGCCTCAGTGCGTCCCGCAGCACGTACTCCTGGATCTTGGAATGTGCCACTCGGCAACACTCAATCCTGGACAGCTCCTTCAGCTGGAAGACCAGCAGGTTTCGGGTGGACCAAAGGGCCTTCTTCACCGACATGATGGTCTTCCAGCAGCAGTTGATATCTGCCTCTGTGTGCGTCCCGGGGATCAGCCCGTAGAGCACAGCGTCCTGTGTTATCGGACTGTTTGGGATGAACCGGGACATAGAGAACAGAGAAACATAGAAAATAGGAGCAAGAGTAGGCCATTCAAAATGATCATGGCTGATCGTCTAACTCAGTACCCTGTTCCCGCTTTTTCCCCATCTCCCTTGATCCCTTTAGCATGAAGAAATATATCTATCTCCTTCTTGAATACATCCAATGACTTGGCCTCCACTGCCTTCTGTGGCAGAGAATTCCACAGGTTCACCACACTCTGAGTGAAGAAATTTCTCCTCCTCTCGGTTCTAAATGGCATACCCCGTATCCTGAGACTGTGACCCCTGGTTCTGGACTCCCCAGCCATCGGGAACATCCTCCCTGCACCTAATATTTGGTCCCCAGAGAGGGGACGTATCAGATATTAAACTGATAAGAACAGAAACTACACTTGATCTGAGCCAAAAGGCCGAGAAGCGATAACCGGTAAACTCCCGCTCCTGCTCCATTCTTCCTCGGACTCTCTCTACTTCTTCAAAATGGTGTTGGGTGACTGAGCTTAGGTGTGAAGAGTGGCCGGCAGACTTTGAGCAAGAGAACATTTTTTGCCAGGACATCTAACCAAGATGAAAAGCCATCTGCGTAACACCCCCCTTCCCTTTGGCTGAGGTAACACGATCACAGCTTTTGCATTTTCGGGTGCTTAATCAACGGGCGCGCAGGATCTCAATGGAGCGCAGAATCGGTCCTGCAGCTGCCAAGTAAAGTCTGGGGTTTGCTAAGGCTGGTTCCCGGCAATAAGTCGTAGGAGACAGGCAGGGTGGCATGGGCAATAGACTGCAGCAGGCGTGGCGGGCAGGGCGGGGTGCATGTGCCCAACACCACCAACCCCCATCCACCCACCCACCCATCCTTTTCCAATGGAGGCGGCCGTGCCTGCAGTCGCACGGAAATCCAACAGGGGGCAACCTCCAGCTTAGCTGTCGAGCGGGAAACGTGGTGAGGCCTCACCCTGAAATATAGGCCAAGTCCCCATGGACAGATACGGGAAGAAAAACACAATGGTGGCTGCTTACCTTGCTGAGCAGGAGTGAAAGTGGCGTCAGCGGCGTTGGCAACATGGCGCACCGGCCGGGCGAGGAACAACGCGTAGCGAGCATCAACCTACGAAGGAAAGGAGAGCATGGTCAAGCAGCTGTAAAAAGTTTTCCTTCTTTTATAACAATATTGACTACAGTAATAACATATGGTCCAAAAAAGAAACAAAATCTGTTTTTGTTTTTCGAATCTCCCCGAAGGGAGCTGCACCGATCCTGGAAGCACTGCTATACCAGGTCGATGCGCGGAGTGGACGGAGCAAGCTCTTGTTCCATCTCCCTGTTCCAAAAATCAATTTAATATTCGGTCCACAGATAGGGGACGTATCAGATATTAAACTGATAAGAACAGAAACTACACTGGATCTGAGCAAAAAGGCCGAGAAGCGATAACTTCCTGAATGGATGTTTCCCATTTCACTGTCTGCGAAAAGTCTCTCAAAGTGGAAATGGCAACTCAAGCCCTCTGCTGGTGCCACTGCTGCTACTGTAGGGAGCCATGTGTTCAGCCTTATGTATATGTTTCCAGGGGATTGATGGTAACTCCCCTGGTGGTCTGGTGGTTAGGATGCAATATTTAAAACTCATTTGTCGTCCTGGGTTTGAACCCAGTCAGGGGATGATTTTCTGGTGCAGATTAATTGGCACCATCACTGACTGTGAAAAGACTGTCAAAGTGGAAATGGCACAGCTTCCAATGTGGCCATTCACAGTGCACTCTCTCCAAACACACACACTGTCGGCTTGCTTTTTTAAAGTCAGCAACGTGAGGATATTTCGCCTCTCACTTGTGGCAGTTTAAACATTGCCAACCTTTAACATTGTGTCTCTCTCGCGCTCTCTGTTTCGGGAAATGTCTGACTTGGAAACAATTAATTCTGGAACTGCCAGTTTAAAACTGCAGTAATTTTTCACACAATAACTGGAGTTAAATGTTTCAGGTGAGGAGACCAAGTCAATGGAGCGCGGAATCAGTCCTGCAGCTGCCAAGTAAAGTCTGGGGTTTCCTAAGGCTGGTTCCCGGCAATAAGTCATAGAAGACAGGCAGGGTGGCATGGGAATAGACTGCAGCAGGCGTGGCGGGCAGGGCGGGGTGCATGTGCCCAACACCACCAACCCCCACCCACCCACCCATCCTTTTCCAATAGAGGCGGCCGTTGCACAGAAATCCAACAGGGGGCAACCTCCAGCTTAGCTGTCGAGCAGGAAACGTGGTCAGGCCTCACCCTGAAATATCGGCCAAGTCCCCATGGACAGATACGGGAAGAAAAACACAATGGTGGCTGCTTACCTTGCTGAGCAGGAGTGAAAGTGGCGTCAGCGGCGTTGGCAACATGGCGCACCGGCCGGGTGAGAAACAACGCGTAGCGAGCAACAACCTACGAAGGAAAGGAGAGCATGGTCAAGCAGCTGTAAAAAGTTTTCCGTCTTTTCCAACAATATTGACTACAGTAATAACATATGGTCCAAAAAAGAAACAAAATCTGCTTTTTGTTTTTTGAATCTCCCCGAAGGGAGCTGCACCGATCCTGGAAGCACTGCAATACCAGGTCGATGCGCGGAGTGGACGGAGCAAGCTCTTGTTCCATCTCCCTGTTCCAAAAAGCAATTTAATATTCGGTCCCCAGATAGGGGACGTATCAGACATTAAACTGATAAGAACAGAAACTACACTTGATCTGAGCCAAAAGGCCGAGAAGCGATAACCGGTAAACTCCCGCTCCTGCTCCATTCTTCCTCGGACTCTCTCTCCTTCTTCAAAATGGTGTTGGGTGACTGAGCTTAGGTGTGAAGAGTGGCCGGCAGACTTTGAGCAAGAGAACATTTTTTGCCAGGACATCTAACCAAGATGAAAAGCCATCTGCGTAACACCCCCCTTCCCTTTGGCTGAGGTAACACGATCACAGCTTTTGCATTTTCGGGTGCTTAATCAACGGGCGCGCAGGATCTCAATGGAGCGCAGAATCGGTCCTGCAGCTGCCAAGTAAAGTCTGGGGTTTCCTAAGGCTGGTTCCCGGCAATAAATCGTAGGAGACAGGCAGGGTGGCATGGGCAATAGACTGCAGCAGGCGTGGCGGGCAGGGCGGGGTGCATGTGCCCAACACAACCAACCCCCACCCACCCACCCATCCTTTTCCAATAGAGGCGCCCGTGCCTGCAGTCGCACGGAAATCCAACAGGGGGCAACCTCCAGCTTAGCTGTCGAGCGGGAAACGTGGTCAGGCCTCACCCTGAAATATAGGCCAAGTCCCCATGGACAGATACGGGAAGAAAAACACAATGGTGGCTGCTTACCTTGCTGAGCAGGAGTGAAAGTGGCGTCAGCGGCGTTGGCAACATGGCACACCGGCCGGGCGAGGAACAACGCGTAGCGAGCAACAACCTACGAAGGAAAGGAGAGCATGGTCAAGCAGCTGTAAAAAGTTTTCCTTCTTTTATAACAATATTGACTACAGTAATAACATATGGTCCAAAAAAGAAACAAAATCTGCTTTTTGTTTTTCGAATCTCCCCGAAGGGAGCTGCACCGATCCTGGAAGCACTGCTATACCAGGTCGATGCGCGGAGTGGACGGAGCAAGCTCTCGTTCCATCTCTCTGTTCCAAAAATCAATTTAATATTCGGTCCCCAGATAGGGGACGTATCAGATATTAAACTGATAAGAACAGAAACTACACTGGATCTGAGCAAAAAGGCCGAGAAGCGATAACTTCCTGAATGGATGTTTCCCATTTCACTGTCTGCGAAAAGTCTCTCAAAGTGGAAATGGCAACTCAAGCCCTCTGCTGGTGACACTGCTGCTACTGTAGGGAGCCATGTGTTCAGCCTCATGTATCTGTTTCCAGGGGATTGATGGTAACTCCCCTGGTGGTCTAGTGGTTAGGATGCAATATTTAAAACTCATTTGTCGTCCTGGGTTTGAACCCAGTCAGGGGATGATTTTCTGGTGCAGATTAATTGGCACCGTCAAGAAAATCTCTCATCCTGAGCGCAATGCTCCACCCAAACCAGTGCCTTTTACTCACCTTAACACTCAGTTTGGAGCACAGTTTAATCTCACTGCTTTCAATGTGGCCATTCACAGTGCACTCTCTCCAAACACACACACTGTCTGCTTGCTTTTTTAAAGTCAGCAACGTGAAGTTATTTCGCCTCTCAATTGTGGCAGTTTAAACGTTGCCAACCGTTAACATTGTGTCTCTCGCTCTCTCTGTTTCGGGAAATGTCTGATTTGGAAACAATTAATTCTGGAACTGCCAGTTTAAAACTGCAGTAATTTTTCACACAACAACTGGAGTTAAATGCTGCAGATCAGGAGACCAAGTCTGTGGAAAGTGGCACGTCCCAATACACAGGCTTGCAGCTTCCTGAAAAGTGACCTGAGACTGACGTCTTTCCCTCCAAGGTAAAACTGCAAGAGGGAAAAGGAAGAAAGGGAGTGGCACTCATCCAGACCAGGAGAAAACAAAAAACACCCCAGTTGCAATATATCAGCATTCTGAGTAATAATACAGGCTCCAAAAATCTGTTCAGCATTTTTAATATCTGGGCGCACCGTTCCCAGAGACAGTGCAAGAGCAACACAGGAGGCACGTTCAAATGCACCAGCAGCCCAAACAAATAATCCAGCAACTAATCTGTAACTCCTGCATGATCCCTTTAAATACCGCTGGTGGCGGGGGATGTGGGGGGTCTTTCATGCCCTTTAAGTTATGTTCAGCTGTGCGAGGTTGAGACAGTGCTTTGGATGGAGTGTGGAGTTCCAAAATAGAAGCAGTCCCTTTAAATCAGTGTCGGACAAATAAGTTACTGCCCCCGGGGTGCAATCGGAAAAACCGAGGCCAGTACCAATCAGAGGTGTGACGTGATGCTCGAGGAAGGGAACAGGCTTATCCTAGCTGCTAGAAAAGTGAAAACTATCCATACTGTAAAAAAGTCTGTCACAAAACTTTTGACTTGAAATACAAAATAGTGAGCTTACCTGAGCGTGTGTCACAGCCTTTGCCCTCTGACCCCTTTATCTCTCCCAGCTGGTCTCCTTTTTTTTGCCCTTTCAGTGTTACGTCCTGGTTTCTTGTGCTTACTGTAGCTTCCAGACTCCTCCTGGCAATACGCTTAGCCGGCCTCTACTTGTGAGTGCTCTGTGACAGATCAGCGCTCTGTATTCTTTCTGCCATCAGTCGTGGTTTCTAAAGGAGAAACATTTAACTCGTTCAATCATCTCTTGCCTGCGTAAAATCCAGGTAGAACCTAAAATGCTGCTGTTTCATCCGCTCCCAGCACTGTGTGTCTTGTCTTTTCCTCAGTTTGGGTGTGAGTGGGTATTGTTGTCTCCAGCCCTCCTTGCTGACACAGACAGGTTTCAGGTACAGAGATGGGCCAACACCATGACCCCTCCCCCGACTCCAGCCCATTAAACAAAAGCAGACATCAGGCCCATTAACTGAGCAGAAATAAATGGTCAGAGAACTAAATCTGGCTTCACAATGGGCCACAAAAAAATCTTAAGAAGGGGGGCAGACAGATCAGAGCAGGAGGGAGTTTACAAATTATAATTTCTTGGCTTTTGGTTAAGATCAAGTGTAACATTCTTAACAAATTACCATGTGATGTCCCCTATCTGGGGGCCAAATATTAAATTTTGCAACACAGAGATGGAATAAGGACTTGCTCCACCATTGCAGGGGCTGCAGGAAAGTTTCACTCTCCCCCCGCCCTCCTTCAGGGGAAACCTCGAAGTAACAGATCGACTATTGAATTCTTAGACCGAGATGCCTTTGAGTAGCTCACAATTATGGAGTCACTCACACCCTCTCTTCTCTCTCCAGCTCCTTCTTTGCTCGTGATCATTAATTAAGCATTTTTTCAATGTCAATTTATATTTTATTTCATAAAATTTACGGATACACACAGTTCAATGTAAAAAGAGAAATGAAATTTCAAGCAATACAGTTCAAACCAATACAACAATAACAACTTGCATTTATATTGGGCCTTTAATGGAGTGAAACTTCCCAAGGTGCTTCACAGGAGCGATTATCAAACAAAATTTGACACTGGGACACATAAGGAGATATTAGGACAGGTAACTAAAAGCTTGGTCAAAGTGGTAGGTTTTAAGGAGTGTTTTAAAGGAGGCGAGAGAGGTAGAGAGGCAGAGAGGTTTAGGGAGGGAATTCCAGAGCTTAGGGCCGAGGCAACTGAAGGCACGGTCACCAATGATGACATTTGGCCGAACGTCTTGTCGCCAGAACTGACCAACAGGGCCCGGGATGTAGCCTGAATGGCAGTGAGAATGGGAGGGGAGAGATTAAGGGAGGAAATGAGGGCAGTGAACTCAGAGGAGAGAGAGCATGATGAGTTGAGATGGACGTTGAAATCATCAAGGATGAGAAGTCGCTCGGTGCAGAGGCTGAGGGAGGAAATCAGTGAAGATATCTCAGTGAGAAACTTTGTGTGGGACTTGGGTGGGCGGTAGAGAATGAGGATTTTAAAGGAGAGGCAATTAAATGCAGATCGTACACACTACGACCCCGTTATTACAATTGAAGTCACAATCCAAATCTTCTAATACATTCTGTACAATACAAGGTGGGGTGGCCTTCCACGGTGCCTTTCCCCGTAGAGCTTTTGCGTAGGTCGCACCTCGCCTCAGTGCGTCCCGCAGCACGTACTCCTGGATCTTGGAATGTGCCACTCGGCAACACTCAATCCTGGACAGCTCCTTCAGCTGGAAGACCAGCAGGTCTCGGGTGGACCAAAGGGCCTTCTTCACCGACATGATGGTCTTCCAGCAGCAGTTGATATCTGCCTCTGTGTGCGTCCCGGGGATCAGCCCGTAGAGCACAGCGTCCTGTGTTATCGGACTGTTTGGGATGAACCGGGACATAGAGAACAGAGAAACATAGAAAATAGGAGCAAGAGTAGGCCATTCAAAATGATCATGGCTGATCGTCTAACTCAGTACCCTGTTCCCGCTTTTTCCCCATCTCCCTTGATCCCTTTAGCATGAAGAAATATATCTATCTCCTTCTTGAATACATCCAATGACTTGGCCTCCACTGCCTTCTGTGGCAGAGAATTCCACAGGTTCACCACACTCTGAGTGAAGAAATTTCTCCTCCTCTCGGTTCTAAATGGCATACCCCGTATCCTGAGACTGTGACCCCTGGTTCTGGACTCCCCAGCCATCGGGAACATCCTCCCTGCACCTAATATTTGGTCCCCAGAGAGGGGACGTATCAGATATTAAACTGATAAGAACAGAAACTACACTTGATCTGAGCCAAAAGGCCGAGAAGCGATAACCGGTAAACTCCCGCTCCTGCTCCATTCTTCCTCGGACTCTCTCTACTTCTTCAAAATGGTGTTGGGTGACTGAGCTTAGGTGTGAAGAGTGGCCGGCAGACTTTGAGCAAGAGAACATTTTTTGCCAGGACATCTAACCAAGATGAAAAGCCATCTGCGTAACACCCCCCTTCCCTTTGGCTGAGGTAACACGATCACAGCTTTTGCATTTTCGGGTGCTTAATCAACGGGCGCGCAGGATCTCAATGGAGCGCAGAATCGGTCCTGCAGCTGCCAAGTAAAGTCTGGGGTTTGCTAAGGCTGGTTCCCGGCAATAAGTCGTAGGAGACAGGCAGGGTGGCATGGGCAATAGACTGCAGCAGGCGTGGCGGGCAGGGCGGGGTGCATGTGCCCAACACCACCAACCCCCATCCACCCACCCACCCATCCTTTTCCAATGGAGGCGGCCGTGCCTGCAGTCGCACGGAAATCCAACAGGGGGCAACCTCCAGCTTAGCTGTCGAGCGGGAAACGTGGTGAGGCCTCACCCTGAAATATAGGCCAAGTCCCCATGGACAGATACGGGAAGAAAAACACAATGGTGGCTGCTTACCTTGCTGAGCAGGAGTGAAAGTGGCGTCAGCGGCGTTGGCAACATGGCGCACCGGCCGGGCGAGGAACAACGCGTAGCGAGCATCAACCTACGAAGGAAAGGAGAGCATGGTCAAGCAGCTGTAAAAAGTTTTCCTTCTTTTATAACAATATTGACTACAGTAATAACATATGGTCCAAAAAAGAAACAAAATCTGTTTTTGTTTTTCGAATCTCCCCGAAGGGAGCTGCACCGATCCTGGAAGCACTGCTATACCAGGTCGATGCGCGGAGTGGACGGAGCAAGCTCTTGTTCCATCTCCCTGTTCCAAAAATCAATTTAATATTCGGTCCACAGATAGGGGACGTATCAGATATTAAACTGATAAGAACAGAAACTACACTGGATCTGAGCAAAAAGGCCGAGAAGCGATAACTTCCTGAATGGATGTTTCCCATTTCACTGTCTGCGAAAAGTCTCTCAAAGTGGAAATGGCAACTCAAGCCCTCTGCTGGTGACACTGCTGCTACTGTAGGGAGCCATGTGTTCAGCCTTATGTATATGTTTCCAGGGGATTGATGGTAACTCCCCTGGTGGTCTGGTGGTTAGGATGCAATATTTAAAACTCATTTGTCGTCCTGGGTTTGAACCCAGTCAGGGGATGATTTTCTGGTGCAGATTAATTGGCACCATCACTGACTGTGAAAAGACTGTCAAAGTGGAAATGGCACAGCTTCCAATGTGGCCATTCACAGTGCACTCTCTCCAAACACACACACTGTCGGCTTGCTTTTTTAAAGTCAGCAACGTGAGGATATTTCGCCTCTCACTTGTGGCAGTTTAAACATTGCCAACCTTTAACATTGTGTCTCTCTCGCGCTCTCTGTTTCGGGAAATGTCTGACTTGGAAACAATTAATTCTGGAACTGCCAGTTTAAAACTGCAGTAATTTTTCACACAATAACTGGAGTTAAATGTTTCAGGTGAGGAGACCAAGTCAATGGAGCGCGGAATCAGTCCTGCAGCTGCCAAGTAAAGTCTGGGGTTTCCTAAGGCTGGTTCCCGGCAATAAGTCATAGAAGACAGGCAGGGTGGCATGGGAATAGACTGCAGCAGGCGTGGCGGGCAGGGCGGGGTGCATGTGCCCAACACCACCAACCCCCACCCACCCACCCATCCTTTTCCAATAGAGGCGGCCGTTGCACAGAAATCCAACAGGGGGCAACCTCCAGCTTAGCTGTCGAGCAGGAAACGTGGTCAGGCCTCACCCTGAAATATCGGCCAAGTCCCCATGGACAGATACGGGAAGAAAAACACAATGGTGGCTGCTTACCTTGCTGAGCAGGAGTGAAAGTGGCGTCAGCGGCGTTGGCAACATGGCGCACCGGCCGGGTGAGAAACAACGCGTAGCGAGCAACAACCTACGAAGGAAAGGAGAGCATGGTCAAGCAGCTGTAAAAAGTTTTCCGTCTTTTCCAACAATATTGACTACAGTAATAACATATGGTCCAAAAAAGAAACAAAATCTGCTTTTTGTTTTTTGAATCTCCCCGAAGGGAGCTGCACCGATCCTGGAAGCACTGCAATACCAGGTCGATGCGCGGAGTGGACGGAGCAAGCTCTTGTTCCATCTCCCTGTTCCAAAAAGCAATTTAATATTCGGTCCCCAGATAGGGGACGTATCAGACATTAAACTGATAAGAACAGAAACTACACTTGATCTGAGCCAAAAGGCCGAGAAGCGATAACCGGTAAACTCCCGCTCCTGCTCCATTCTTCCTCGGACTCTCTCTCCTTCTTCAAAATGGTGTTGGGTGACTGAGCTTAGGTGTGAAGAGTGGCCGGCAGACTTTGAGCAAGAGAACATTTTTTGCCAGGACATCTAACCAAGATGAAAAGCCATCTGCGTAACACCCCCCTTCCCTTTGGCTGAGGTAACACGATCACAGCTTTTGCATTTTCGGGTGCTTAATCAACGGGCGCGCAGGATCTCAATGGAGCGCAGAATCGGTCCTGCAGCTGCCAAGTAAAGTCTGGGGTTTCCTAAGGCTGGTTCCCGGCAATAAATCGTAGGAGACAGGCAGGGTGGCATGGGCAATAGACTGCAGCAGGCGTGGCGGGCAGGGCGGGGTGCATGTGCCCAACACAACCAACCCCCACCCACCCACCCATCCTTTTCCAATAGAGGCGCCCGTGCCTGCAGTCGCACGGAAATCCAACAGGGGGCAACCTCCAGCTTAGCTGTCGAGCGGGAAACGTGGTCAGGCCTCACCCTGAAATATAGGCCAAGTCCCCATGGACAGATACGGGAAGAAAAACACAATGGTGGCTGCTTACCTTGCTGAGCAGGAGTGAAAGTGGCGTCAGCGGCGTTGGCAACATGGCACACCGGCCGGGCGAGGAACAACGCGTAGCGAGCAACAACCTACGAAGGAAAGGAGAGCATGGTCAAGCAGCTGTAAAAAGTTTTCCTTCTTTTATAACAATATTGACTACAGTAATAACATATGGTCCAAAAAAGAAACAAAATCTGCTTTTTGTTTTTCGAATCTCCCCGAAGGGAGCTGCACCGATCCTGGAAGCACTGCTATACCAGGTCGATGCGCGGAGTGGACGGAGCAAGCTCTCGTTCCATCTCTCTGTTCCAAAAATCAATTTAATATTCGGTCCCCAGATAGGGGACGTATCAGATATTAAACTGATAAGAACAGAAACTACACTGGATCTGAGCAAAAAGGCCGAGAAGCGATAACTTCCTGAATGGATGTTTCCCATTTCACTGTCTGCGAAAAGTCTCTCAAAGTGGAAATGGCAACTCAAGCCCTCTGCTGGTGACACTGCTGCTACTGTAGGGAGCCATGTGTTCAGCCTCATGTATCTGTTTCCAGGGGATTGATGGTAACTCCCCTGGTGGTCTAGTGGTTAGGATGCAATATTTAAAACTCATTTGTCGTCCTGGGTTTGAACCCAGTCAGGGGATGATTTTCTGGTGCAGATTAATTGGCACCGTCAAGAAAATCTCTCATCCTGAGCGCAATGCTCCACCCAAACCAGTGCCTTTTACTCACCTTAACACTCAGTTTGGAGCACAGTTTAATCTCACTGCTTTCAATGTGGCCATTCACAGTGCACTCTCTCCAAACACACACACTGTCTGCTTGCTTTTTTAAAGTCAGCAACGTGAAGTTATTTCGCCTCTCAATTGTGGCAGTTTAAACGTTGCCAACCGTTAACATTGTGTCTCTCGCTCTCTCTGTTTCGGGAAATGTCTGATTTGGAAACAATTAATTCTGGAACTGCCAGTTTAAAACTGCAGTAATTTTTCACACAACAACTGGAGTTAAATGCTGCAGATCAGGAGACCAAGTCTGTGGAAAGTGGCACGTCCCAATACACAGGCTTGCAGCTTCCTGAAAAGTGACCTGAGACTGACGTCTTTCCCTCCAAGGTAAAACTGCAAGAGGGAAAAGGAAGAAAGGGAGTGGCACTCATCCAGACCAGGAGAAAACAAAAAACACCCCAGTTGCAATATATCAGCATTCTGAGTAATAATACAGGCTCCAAAAATCTGTTCAGCATTTTTAATATCTGGGCGCACCGTTCCCAGAGACAGTGCAAGAGCAACACAGGAGGCACGTTCAAATGCACCAGCAGCCCAAACAAATAATCCAGCAACTAATCTGTAACTCCTGCATGATCCCTTTAAATACCGCTGGTGGCGGGGGATGTGGGGGGTCTTTCATGCCCTTTAAGTTATGTTCAGCTGTGCGAGGTTGAGACAGTGCTTTGGATGGAGTGTGGAGTTCCAAAATAGAAGCAGTCCCTTTAAATCAGTGTCGTACAAATGAGTTACTGCCCCCGGGGTGCAATCGGAAAAACCGAGGCCAGTACCAATCAGAGGTGTGACGTGATGCTCGAGGAAGGGAACAGGCTTATCCTAGCTGCTAGAAAAGTGAAAACTATCCATACTGTAAAAAAGTCTGTCACAAAACTTTTGACTTGAAATACAAAATAGTGAGCTTACCTGAGCGTGTGTCACAGCCTTTGCCCTCTGACCCCTTTATCTCTCCCAGCTGGTCTCCTTTTTTTTGCCCTTTCAGTGTTACGTCCTGGTTTCTTGTGCTTACTGTAGCTTCCAGACTCCTCCTGGCAATACGCTTAGCCGGCCTCTACTTGTGAGTGCTCTGTGACAGATCAGCGCTCTGTATTCTTTCTGCCATCAGTCGTGGTTTCTAAAGGAGAAACATTTAACTCGTTCAATCATCTCTTGCCTGCGTAAAATCCAGGTAGAACCTAAAATGCTGCTGTTTCATCCGCTCCCAGCACTGTGTGTCTTGTCTTTTCCTCAGTTTGGGTGTGAGTGGGTATTGTTGTCTCCAGCCCTCCTTGCTGACACAGACAGGTTTCAGGTACAGAGATGGGCCAACACCATGACCCCTCCCCCGACTCCAGCCCATTAAACAAAAGCAGACATCAGGCCCATTAACTGAGCAGAAATAAATGGTCAGAGAACTAAATCTGGCTTCACAATGGGCCACAAAAAAATCTTAAGAAGGGGGGCAGACAGATCAGAGCAGGAGGGAGTTTACAAATTATAATTTCTTGGCTTTTGGTTAAGATCAAGTGTAACATTCTTAACAAATTACCATGTGATGTCCCCTATCTGGGGGCCAAATATTAAATTTTGCAACACAGAGATGGAATAAGGACTTGCTCCACCATTGCAGGGGCTGCAGGAAAGTTTCACTCTCCCCCCGCCCTCCTTCAGGGGAAACCTCGAAGTAACAGATCGACTATTGAATTCTTAGACCGAGATGCCTTTGAGTAGCTCACAATTATGGAGTCACTCACACCCTCTCTTCTCTCTCCAGCTCCTTCTTTGCTCGTGATCATTAATTAAGCATTTTTTCAATGTCAATTTATATTTTATTTCATAAAATTTACGGATACACACAGTTCAATGTAAAAAGAGAAATGAAATTTCAAGCAATACAGTTCAAACCAATACAACAATAACAACTTGCATTTATATTGGGCCTTTAATGGAGTGAAACTTCCCAAGGTGCTTCACAGGAGCGATTATCAAACAAAATTTGACACTGGGACACATAAGGAGATATTAGGACAGGTAACTAAAAGCTTGGTCAAAGTGGTAGGTTTTAAGGAGTGTTTTAAAGGAGGCGAGAGAGGTAGAGAGGCAGAGAGGTTTAGGGAGGGAATTCCAGAGCTTAGGGCCGAGGCAACTGAAGGCACGGTCACCAATGATGACATTTGGCCGAACGTCTTGTCGCCAGAACTGACCAACAGGGCCCGGGATGTAGCCTGAATGGCAGTGAGAATGGGAGGGGAGAGATTAAGGGAGGAAATGAGGGCAGTGAACTCAGAGGAGAGAGAGCATGATGAGTTGAGATGGACGTTGAAATCATCAAGGATGAGAAGTCGCTCGGTGCAGAGGCTGAGGGAGGAAATCAGTGAAGATATCTCAGTGAGAAACTTTGTGTGGGACTTGGGTGGGCGGTAGAGAATGAGGATTTTAAAGGAGAGGCAATTAAATGCAGATCGTACACACTACGATCCCGTTATTACAATTGAAGTCACAATCCAAATCTTCTAATACATTCTGTACAATACAAGGTGGGGTGGCCTTCCACGGTGCCTTTCCCCGTAGAGCTTTTGCGTAGGTCGCACCTCGCCTCAGTGCGTCCCGCAGCACGTACTCCTGGATCTTGGAATGTGCCACTCGGCAACACTCAATCCTGGACAGCTCCTTCAGCTGGAAGACCAGCAGGTCTCGGGTGGACCAAAGGGCCTTCTTCACCGACATGATGGTCTTCCAGCAGCAGTTGATATCTGCCTCTGTGTGCGTCCCGGGGATCAGCCCGTAGAGCACAGCGTCCTGTGTTATCGGACTGTTTGGGATGAACCGGGACATAGAGAACAGAGAAACATAGAAAATAGGAGCAAGAGTAGGCCATTCAAAATGATCATGGCTGATCGTCTAACTCAGTACCCTGTTCCCGCTTTTTCCCCATCTCCCTTGATCCCTTTAGCATGAAGAAATATATCTATCTCCTTCTTGAATACATCCAATGACTTGGCCTCCACTGCCTTCTGTGGCAGAGAATTCCACAGGTTCACCACACTCTGAGTGAAGAAATTTCTCCTCCTCTCGGTTCTAAATGGCATACCCCGTATCCTGAGACTGTGACCCCTGGTTCTGGACTCCCCAGCCATCGGGAACATCCTCCCTGCACCTAATATTTGGTCCCCAGAGAGGGGACGTATCAGATATTAAACTGATAAGAACAGAAACTACACTTGATCTGAGCCAAAAGGCCGAGAAGCGATAACCGGTAAACTCCCGCTCCTGCTCCATTCTTCCTCGGACTCTCTCTACTTCTTCAAAATGGTGTTGGGTGACTGAGCTTAGGTGTGAAGAGTGGCCGGCAGACTTTGAGCAAGAGAACATTTTTTGCCAGGACATCTAACCAAGATGAAAAGCCATCTGCGTAACACCCCCCTTCCCTTTGGCTGAGGTAACACGATCACAGCTTTTGCATTTTCGGGTGCTTAATCAACGGGCGCGCAGGATCTCAATGGAGCGCAGAATCGGTCCTGCAGCTGCCAAGTAAAGTCTGGGGTTTGCTAAGGCTGGTTCCCGGCAATAAGTCGTAGGAGACAGGCAGGGTGGCATGGGCAATAGACTGCAGCAGGCGTGGCGGGCAGGGCGGGGTGCATGTGCCCAACACCACCAACCCCCATCCACCCACCCACCCATCCTTTTCCAATGGAGGCGGCCGTGCCTGCAGTCGCACGGAAATCCAACAGGGGGCAACCTCCAGCTTAGCTGTCGAGCGGGAAACGTGGTGAGGCCTCACCCTGAAATATAGGCCAAGTCCCCATGGACAGATACGGGAAGAAAAACACAATGGTGGCTGCTTACCTTGCTGAGCAGGAGTGAAAGTGGCGTCAGCGGCGTTGGCAACATGGCGCACCGGCCGGGCGAGGAACAACGCGTAGCGAGCATCAACCTACGAAGGAAAGGAGAGCATGGTCAAGCAGCTGTAAAAAGTTTTCCTTCTTTTATAACAATATTGACTACAGTAATAACATATGGTCCAAAAAAGAAACAAAATCTGTTTTTGTTTTTCGAATCTCCCCGAAGGGAGCTGCACCGATCCTGGAAGCACTGCTATACCAGGTCGATGCGCGGAGTGGACGGAGCAAGCTCTTGTTCCATCTCCCTGTTCCAAAAATCAATTTAATATTCGGTCCACAGATAGGGGACGTATCAGATATTAAACTGATAAGAACAGAAACTACACTGGATCTGAGCAAAAAGGCCGAGAAGCGATAACTTCCTGAATGGATGTTTCCCATTTCACTGTCTGCGAAAAGTCTCTCAAAGTGGAAATGGCAACTCAAGCCCTCTGCTGGTGCCACTGCTGCTACTGTAGGGAGCCATGTGTTCAGCCTTATGTATATGTTTCCAGGGGATTGATGGTAACTCCCCTGGTGGTCTGGTGGTTAGGATGCAATATTTAAAACTCATTTGTCGTCCTGGGTTTGAACCCAGTCAGGGGATGATTTTCTGGTGCAGATTAATTGGCACCATCACTGACTGTGAAAAGACTGTCAAAGTGGAAATGGCACAGCTTCCAATGTGGCCATTCACAGTGCACTCTCTCCAAACACACACACTGTCGGCTTGCTTTTTTAAAGTCAGCAACGTGAGGATATTTCGCCTCTCACTTGTGGCAGTTTAAACATTGCCAACCTTTAACATTGTGTCTCTCTCGCGCTCTCTGTTTCGGGAAATGTCTGACTTGGAAACAATTAATTCTGGAACTGCCAGTTTAAAACTGCAGTAATTTTTCACACAATAACTGGAGTTAAATGTTTCAGGTGAGGAGACCAAGTCAATGGAGCGCGGAATCAGTCCTGCAGCTGCCAAGTAAAGTCTGGGGTTTCCTAAGGCTGGTTCCCGGCAATAAGTCATAGAAGACAGGCAGGGTGGCATGGGAATAGACTGCAGCAGGCGTGGCGGGCAGGGCGGGGTGCATGTGCCCAACACCACCAACCCCCACCCACCCACCCATCCTTTTCCAATAGAGGCGGCCGTTGCACAGAAATCCAACAGGGGGCAACCTCCAGCTTAGCTGTCGAGCAGGAAACGTGGTCAGGCCTCACCCTGAAATATCGGCCAAGTCCCCATGGACAGATACGGGAAGAAAAACACAATGGTGGCTGCTTACCTTGCTGAGCAGGAGTGAAAGTGGCGTCAGCGGCGTTGGCAACATGGCGCACCGGCCGGGTGAGAAACAACGCGTAGCGAGCAACAACCTACGAAGGAAAGGAGAGCATGGTCAAGCAGCTGTAAAAAGTTTTCCGTCTTTTCCAACAATATTGACTACAGTAATAACATATGGTCCAAAAAAGAAACAAAATCTGCTTTTTGTTTTTTGAATCTCCCCGAAGGGAGCTGCACCGATCCTGGAAGCACTGCAATACCAGGTCGATGCGCGGAGTGGACGGAGCAAGCTCTTGTTCCATCTCCCTGTTCCAAAAAGCAATTTAATATTCGGTCCCCAGATAGGGGACGTATCAGACATTAAACTGATAAGAACAGAAACTACACTTGATCTGAGCCAAAAGGCCGAGAAGCGATAACCGGTAAACTCCCGCTCCTGCTCCATTCTTCCTCGGACTCTCTCTCCTTCTTCAAAATGGTGTTGGGTGACTGAGCTTAGGTGTGAAGAGTGGCCGGCAGACTTTGAGCAAGAGAACATTTTTTGCCAGGACATCTAACCAAGATGAAAAGCCATCTGCGTAACACCCCCCTTCCCTTTGGCTGAGGTAACACGATCACAGCTTTTGCATTTTCGGGTGCTTAATCAACGGGCGCGCAGGATCTCAATGGAGCGCAGAATCGGTCCTGCAGCTGCCAAGTAAAGTCTGGGGTTTCCTAAGGCTGGTTCCCGGCAATAAATCGTAGGAGACAGGCAGGGTGGCATGGGCAATAGACTGCAGCAGGCGTGGCGGGCAGGGCGGGGTGCATGTGCCCAACACAACCAACCCCCACCCACCCACCCATCCTTTTCCAATAGAGGCGCCCGTGCCTGCAGTCGCACGGAAATCCAACAGGGGGCAACCTCCAGCTTAGCTGTCGAGCGGGAAACGTGGTCAGGCCTCACCCTGAAATATAGGCCAAGTCCCCATGGACAGATACGGGAAGAAAAACACAATGGTGGCTGCTTACCTTGCTGAGCAGGAGTGAAAGTGGCGTCAGCGGCGTTGGCAACATGGCACACCGGCCGGGCGAGGAACAACGCGTAGCGAGCAACAACCTACGAAGGAAAGGAGAGCATGGTCAAGCAGCTGTAAAAAGTTTTCCTTCTTTTATAACAATATTGACTACAGTAATAACATATGGTCCAAAAAAGAAACAAAATCTGCTTTTTGTTTTTCGAATCTCCCCGAAGGGAGCTGCACCGATCCTGGAAGCACTGCTATACCAGGTCGATGCGCGGAGTGGACGGAGCAAGCTCTCGTTCCATCTCTCTGTTCCAAAAATCAATTTAATATTCGGTCCCCAGATAGGGGACGTATCAGATATTAAACTGATAAGAACAGAAACTACACTGGATCTGAGCAAAAAGGCCGAGAAGCGATAACTTCCTGAATGGATGTTTCCCATTTCACTGTCTGCGAAAAGTCTCTCAAAGTGGAAATGGCAACTCAAGCCCTCTGCTGGTGACACTGCTGCTACTGTAGGGAGCCATGTGTTCAGCCTCATGTATCTGTTTCCAGGGGATTGATGGTAACTCCCCTGGTGGTCTAGTGGTTAGGATGCAATATTTAAAACTCATTTGTCGTCCTGGGTTTGAACCCAGTCAGGGGATGATTTTCTGGTGCAGATTAATTGGCACCATCACTGACTGTGAAAAGACTGTCAAAGTGGAAATGGCACAGCTTCCAATGTGGCCATTCACAGTGCACTCTCTCCAAACACACACACTGTCGGCTTGCTTTTTTAAAGTCAGCAACGTGAGGATATTTCGCCTCTCACTTGTGGCAGTTTAAACATTGCCAACCTTTAACATTGTGTCTCTCTCGCGCTCTCTGTTTCGGGAAATGTCTGACTTGGAAACAATTAATTCTGGAACTGCCAGTTTAAAACTGCAGTAATTTTTCACACAATAACTGGAGTTAAATGTTTCAGGTGAGGAGACCAAGTCAATGGAGCGCGGAATCAGTCCTGCAGCTGCCAAGTAAAGTCTGGGGTTTCCTAAGGCTGGTTCCCGGCAATAAGTCATAGAAGACAGGCAGGGTGGCATGGGAATAGACTGCAGCAGGCGTGGCGGGCAGGGCGGGGTGCATGTGCCCAACACCACCAACCCCCACCCACCCACCCATCCTTTTCCAATAGAGGCGGCCGTTGCACAGAAATCCAACAGGGGGCAACCTCCAGCTTAGCTGTCGAGCAGGAAACGTGGTCAGGCCTCACCCTGAAATATCGGCCAAGTCCCCATGGACAGATACGGGAAGAAAAACACAATGGTGGCTGCTTACCTTGCTGAGCAGGAGTGAAAGTGGCGTCAGCGGCGTTGGCAACATGGCGCACCGGCCGGGTGAGAAACAACGCGTAGCGAGCAACAACCTACGAAGGAAAGGAGAGCATGGTCAAGCAGCTGTAAAAAGTTTTCCGTCTTTTCCAACAATATTGACTACAGTAATAACATATGGTCCAAAAAAGAAACAAAATCTGCTTTTTGTTTTTTGAATCTCCCCGAAGGGAGCTGCACCGATCCTGGAAGCACTGCAATACCAGGTCGATGCGCGGAGTGGACGGAGCAAGCTCTTGTTCCATCTCCCTGTTCCAAAAAGCAATTTAATATTCGGTCCCCAGATAGGGGACGTATCAGACATTAAACTGATAAGAACAGAAACTACACTTGATCTGAGCCAAAAGGCCGAGAAGCGATAACCGGTAAACTCCCGCTCCTGCTCCATTCTTCCTCGGACTCTCTCTCCTTCTTCAAAATGGTGTTGGGTGACTGAGCTTAGGTGTGAAGAGTGGCCGGCAGACTTTGAGCAAGAGAACATTTTTTGCCAGGACATCTAACCAAGATGAAAAGCCATCTGCGTAACACCCCCCTTCCCTTTGGCTGAGGTAACACGATCACAGCTTTTGCATTTTCGGGTGCTTAATCAACGGGCGCGCAGGATCTCAATGGAGCGCAGAATCGGTCCTGCAGCTGCCAAGTAAAGTCTGGGGTTTCCTAAGGCTGGTTCCCGGCAATAAATCGTAGGAGACAGGCAGGGTGGCATGGGCAATAGACTGCAGCAGGCGTGGCGGGCAGGGCGGGGTGCATGTGCCCAACACAACCAACCCCCACCCACCCACCCATCCTTTTCCAATAGAGGCGCCCGTGCCTGCAGTCGCACGGAAATCCAACAGGGGGCAACCTCCAGCTTAGCTGTCGAGCGGGAAACGTGGTCAGGCCTCACCCTGAAATATAGGCCAAGTCCCCATGGACAGATACGGGAAGAAAAACACAATGGTGGCTGCTTACCTTGCTGAGCAGGAGTGAAAGTGGCGTCAGCGGCGTTGGCAACATGGCACACCGGCCGGGCGAGGAACAACGCGTAGCGAGCAACAACCTACGAAGGAAAGGAGAGCATGGTCAAGCAGCTGTAAAAAGTTTTCCTTCTTTTATAACAATATTGACTACAGTAATAACATATGGTCCAAAAAAGAAACAAAATCTGCTTTTTGTTTTTCGAATCTCCCCGAAGGGAGCTGCACCGATCCTGGAAGCACTGCTATACCAGGTCGATGCGCGGAGTGGACGGAGCAAGCTCTCGTTCCATCTCTCTGTTCCAAAAATCAATTTAATATTCGGTCCCCAGATAGGGGACGTATCAGATATTAAACTGATAAGAACAGAAACTACACTGGATCTGAGCAAAAAGGCCGAGAAGCGATAACTTCCTGAATGGATGTTTCCCATTTCACTGTCTGCGAAAAGTCTCTCAAAGTGGAAATGGCAACTCAAGCCCTCTGCTGGTGACACTGCTGCTACTGTAGGGAGCCATGTGTTCAGCCTCATGTATCTGTTTCCAGGGGATTGATGGTAACTCCCCTGGTGGTCTAGTGGTTAGGATGCAATATTTAAAACTCATTTGTCGTCCTGGGTTTGAACCCAGTCAGGGGATGATTTTCTGGTGCAGATTAATTGGCACCGTCAAGAAAATCTCTCATCCTGAGCGCAATGCTCCACCCAAACCAGTGCCTTTTACTCACCTTAACACTCAGTTTGGAGCACAGTTTAATCTCACTGCTTTCAATGTGGCCATTCACAGTGCACTCTCTCCAAACACACACACTGTCTGCTTGCTTTTTTAAAGTCAGCAACGTGAAGTTATTTCGCCTCTCAATTGTGGCAGTTTAAACGTTGCCAACCGTTAACATTGTGTCTCTCGCTCTCTCTGTTTCGGGAAATGTCTGATTTGGAAACAATTAATTCTGGAACTGCCAGTTTAAAACTGCAGTAATTTTTCACACAACAACTGGAGTTAAATGCTGCAGATCAGGAGACCAAGTCTGTGGAAAGTGGCACGTCCCAATACACAGGCTTGCAGCTTCCTGAAAAGTGACCTGAGACTGACGTCTTTCCCTCCAAGGTAAAACTGCAAGAGGGAAAAGGAAGAAAGGGAGTGGCACTCATCCAGACCAGGAGAAAACAAAAAACACCCCAGTTGCAATATATCAGCATTCTGAGTAATAATACAGGCTCCAAAAATCTGTTCAGCATTTTTAATATCTGGGCGCACCGTTCCCAGAGACAGTGCAAGAGCAACACAGGAGGCACGTTCAAATGCACCAGCAGCCCAAACAAATAATCCAGCAACTAATCTGTAACTCCTGCATGATCCCTTTAAATACCGCTGGTGGCGGGGGATGTGGGGGGTCTTTCATGCCCTTTAAGTTATGTTCAGCTGTGCGAGGTTGAGACAGTGCTTTGGATGGAGTGTGGAGTTCCAAAATAGAAGCAGTCCCTTTAAATCAGTGTCGGACAAATAAGTTACTGCCCCCGGGGTGCAATCGGAAAAACCGAGGCCAGTACCAATCAGAGGTGTGACGTGATGCTCGAGGAAGGGAACAGGCTTATCCTAGCTGCTAGAAAAGTGAAAACTATCCATACTGTAAAAAAGTCTGTCACAAAACTTTTGACTTGAAATACAAAATAGTGAGCTTACCTGAGCGTGTGTCACAGCCTTTGCCCTCTGACCCCTTTATCTCTCCCAGCTGGTCTCCTTTTTTTTGCCCTTTCAGTGTTACGTCCTGGTTTCTTGTGCTTACTGTAGCTTCCAGACTCCTCCTGGCAATACGCTTAGCCGGCCTCTACTTGTGAGTGCTCTGTGACAGATCAGCGCTCTGTATTCTTTCTGCCATCAGTCGTGGTTTCTAAAGGAGAAACATTTAACTCGTTCAATCATCTCTTGCCTGCGTAAAATCCAGGTAGAACCTAAAATGCTGCTGTTTCATCCGCTCCCAGCACTGTGTGTCTTGTCTTTTCCTCAGTTTGGGTGTGAGTGGGTATTGTTGTCTCCAGCCCTCCTTGCTGACACAGACAGGTTTCAGGTACAGAGATGGGCCAACACCATGACCCCTCCCCCGACTCCAGCCCATTAAACAAAAGCAGACATCAGGCCCATTAACTGAGCAGAAATAAATGGTCAGAGAACTAAATCTGGCTTCACAATGGGCCACAAAAAAATCTTAAGAAGGGGGGCAGACAGATCAGAGCAGGAGGGAGTTTACAAATTATAATTTCTTGGCTTTTGGTTAAGATCAAGTGTAACATTCTTAACAAATTACCATGTGATGTCCCCTATCTGGGGGCCAAATATTAAATTTTGCAACACAGAGATGGAATAAGGACTTGCTCCACCATTGCAGGGGCTGCAGGAAAGTTTCACTCTCCCCCCGCCCTCCTTCAGGGGAAACCTCGAAGTAACAGATCGACTATTGAATTCTTAGACCGAGATGCCTTTGAGTAGCTCACAATTATGGAGTCACTCACACCCTCTCTTCTCTCTCCAGCTCCTTCTTTGCTCGTGATCATTAATTAAGCATTTTTTCAATGTCAATTTATATTTTATTTCATAAAATTTACGGATACACACAGTTCAATGTAAAAAGAGAAATGAAATTTCAAGCAATACAGTTCAAACCAATACAACAATAACAACTTGCATTTATATTGGGCCTTTAATGGAGTGAAACTTCCCAAGGTGCTTCACAGGAGCGATTATCAAACAAAATTTGACACTGGGACACATAAGGAGATATTAGGACAGGTAACTAAAAGCTTGGTCAAAGTGGTAGGTTTTAAGGAGTGTTTTAAAGGAGGCGAGAGAGGTAGAGAGGCAGAGAGGTTTAGGGAGGGAATTCCAGAGCTTAGGGCCGAGGCAACTGAAGGCACGGTCACCAATGATGACATTTGGCCGAACGTCTTGTCGCCAGAACTGACCAACAGGGCCCGGGATGTAGCCTGAATGGCAGTGAGAATGGGAGGGGAGAGATTAAGGGAGGAAATGAGGGCAGTGAACTCAGAGGAGAGAGAGCATGATGAGTTGAGATGGACGTTGAAATCATCAAGGATGAGAAGTCGCTCGGTGCAGAGGCTGAGGGAGGAAATCAGTGAAGATATCTCAGTGAGAAACTTTGTGTGGGACTTGGGTGGGCGGTAGAGAATGAGGATTTTAAAGGAGAGGCAATTAAATGCAGATCGTACACACTACGATCCCGTTATTACAATTGAAGTCACAATCCAAATCTTCTAATACATTCTGTACAATACAAGGTGGGGTGGCCTTCCACGGTGCCTTTCCCCGTAGAGCTTTTGCGTAGGTCGCACCTCGCCTCAGTGCGTCCCGCAGCACGTACTCCTGGATCTTGGAATGTGCCACTCGGCAACACTCAATCCTGGACAGCTCCTTCAGCTGGAAGACCAGCAGGTTTCGGGTGGACCAAAGGGCCTTCTTCACCGACATGATGGTCTTCCAGCAGCAGTTGATATCTGCCTCTGTGTGCGTCCCGGGGAACAGCCCGTAGAGCACAGCGTCCTGTGTTATCGGACTGTTTGGGATGAACCGGGACATAGAGAACAGAGAAACATAGAAAATAGGAGCAAGAGTAGGCCATTCAAAATGATCATGGCTGATCGTCTAACTCAGTACCCTGTTCCCGCTTTTTCCCCATATCCCTTGATCCCTTTAGCATGAAAAAAATTATCTATCTCCTTCTTGAATACATCCAATGACTTGGCCTCCACTGCCTTCTGTGGCAGAGAATTCCACAGGTTCACCACCCTCTGAGTGAAGAAATTTCTCCTCCTCTCGGTTCTAAATGGCATACCCCGTATCCTGAGACTGTGACCCCTGGTTCTGGACTCCCCAGCCATCGGGAACATCCTCCCTGCACCTAATATTTGGTCCCCAGAGAGGGGACGTATCAGATATTAAACTGATAAGAACAGAAACTACACTTGATCTGAGCCAAAAGGCCGAGAAGCGATAACCGGTAAACTCCCGCTCCTGCTCCATTCTTCCTCGGACTCTCTCTACTTCTTCAAAATGGTGTTGGGTGACTGAGCTTAGGTGTGAAGAGTGGCCGGCAGACTTTGAGCAAGAGAACATTTTTTGCCAGGACATCTAACCAAGATGAAAAGCCATCTCCGTAACACCCCCCTTCCCTTTGGCTGAGGTAACACGATCACAGCTTTTGCATTTTCGGGTGCTTAATCAACGGGCGCGCAGGATCTCAATGGAGCGCAGAATCGGTCCTGCAGCTGCCAAGTAAAGTCTGGGGTTTGCTAAGGCTGGTTCCCGGCAATAAGTCGTAGGAGACAGGCAGGGTGGCATGGGCAATAGACTGCAGCAGGCGTGGCGGGCAGGGCGGGGTGCATGTGCCCAACACCACCAACCCCCATCCACCCACCCACCCATCCTTTTCCAATAGAGGCGCCCGTGCCTGCAGTCGCACGGAAATCCAACAGGGGGCAACCTCCAGCTTAGCTGTCGAGCGGGAAACGTGGTGAGGCCTCACCCTGAAATATAGGCCAAGCCCCCATGGACAGATACGGGAAGAAAAACACAATGGTGGCTGCTTACCTTGCTGAGCAGGAGTGAAAGTGGCGTCAGCGGCGTTGGCAACATGGCGCACCGGCCGGGCGAGGAACAACGCGTAGCGAGCATCAACCTACGAAGGAAAGGAGAGCATGGTCAAGCAGCTGTAAAAAGTTTTCCTTCTTTTATAACAATATTGACCACAGTAATAACATATGGTCCAAAAAAGAAACAAAATCTGTTTTTGTTTTTCGAATCTCCCCGAAGGGAGCTGCACCGATCCTGGAAGCACTGCTATACCAGGTCGATGCGCGGAGTGGACGGAGCAAGCTCTCGGTCCATCTCTCTGTTCCAAAAATCAATTTATCATTCGGTCCCGAAGCCGAGAAGCGATAACCTCCTGAATAGACGTTTGCCATTTGATTGACTGTGAAAAGACTGACTGTCAAAGTGGAAATGGCAACTCAAGCCCTCTGCTGGTGACACTGCTGCTACTGTAGGGAGCCATGTGTTCAGCCTCATGTATCTGTTTCCAGGGGATTGATTGCAATGCCCCTGGTGGTCCAGTGGTTAGGATGTTACATTTATAAATTCTTGTTGAGACCCGGGTTCAAATCCCGGTCAGGGGATGATTTTCTGGTGCAGATGAATTGGCACCATCAAGAAAATCTCTCATCCTGAGCGCAATGCTCCACCCAAACCAGTGCCTTTTACTCACCTTAACACTCAGTTGGGAGCACAGTTTAATGTCACAGCTTTCAATGTGGCCATTCACAGTGCACTCTCTCCAAACACACACACTGTCTGCTTGCTTTTTTAAAGTCAGCAACGTGAAGTTATTTTGCCTCTCACTTGTGGCAGTTTAAACGTTGCCAACCGTTAACATTGTGTCTCTCGCACTCTCTGTTTCAGGAAATGTCTGATTTGGAAACAATTAATTCTGGAACTGCAATTTTAAAACTGCAGTAATTTTTCACACAACAACTGGAGTTAAATGCTTCAGGTCAGGAGACCAAGTCTGTGGAAAGTGGCATGTCCCAATACACAGGCTTGCAGCTTCCTGAAAAGTGACCTGAGACTGACGTCTTTCCCTCCAAGGTAAAACTGCAAGAGGGAAAAGGAAGAAAGGGAGTGGCACTCATCCAGACCAGGAGAAAACAAACAACACCCCAGTTGCAATATATCAGCATTCTGAGTAATAATCCAGGCTCCAAAAATCTGTTCAGCATTTTTAATATCTGGGCGCACCGTTCCCAGAGACAGTGCAAGAGCAACACAGGAGGCACGTTCAAATGCACCAGCAGCCCAAACAAATAATCCAGCAACTAATCTGTAACTCCTGCATGATCCCTTTAAATACCGCTGGTGGCGGGGGATGTGGGGGGTCTTTCATGCCCTTTAAGTTATGTTCAGCTGTGCGAGGTTGAGACAGTGCTTTGGATGGAGTGTGGAGTTCCAAAATAGAAGCAGTCCCTTTAAATCAGTGTCGGACAAATGAGTTACTGCCCCCGGGGTGCAATCGGAAAAACCGAGGCCAGTACCAATCAGAGGTGTGACGTGATGCTCGAGGAAGGGAACAGGCTTATCCTAGCTGCTAGAAAAGTGAAAACTATCCATACTGTAAAAAAGTCTGTCACAAAACTTTTGACTTGAAATACAAAATAGTGAGCTTACCTGAGCGTGTGTCACAGCCTTTGCCCTCTGACCCCTTTATCTCTCCCAGCTGGTCTCCTTTTTTTTGCCCTTTCAGTGTTACGTCCTGGTTTCTTGTGCTTACTGTAGCTTCCAGACTCCTCCTGGCAATACGCTTGGCCGGCCTCTACTTGTGAGTGCTCTGTGACAGATCAGTGCTCTGTATTCTTTCTGCCATCAGTCGTGGTTTCTCAAGGAGAACCATTTAACTCGTTCAATCATCTCTTGCCTGCGTAAAATCCAGGTAGAACCTAAAATGCTGCTGTTTCATCCGCTCCCAGCACTGTGTGTCTTGTCTTTTCCTCAGTTTGGGTGTGAGTGGGTATTGTCTCCAGCCCTCCTTGCTGACACAGACAGGTTTCAGGTACAGAGATGGGCCAACACCATGACCCCTCCCCCGACTCCAGCCCATTAAACAAAAGCAGACATCAGGCCCATTAACTGAGCAGAAATAAATGGTCAGAGAACTAAATCTGGCTTCACAATGGGCCACAAAAAAATCTTAAGAAGGGGGGCAGACAGATCAGAGCAGGAGGGAGTTTACAAATTATAATTTCTTGGCTTTTGGTTAAGATCAAGTGTAACATTCTTAACAAATTACCATGTGATGTCCCCTATCTGGGGGCCAAATATTAAATTTTGCAACACAGAGATGGAATAAGGACTTGCTCCACCATTGCAGGGGCTGCAGGAAAGTTTCACTCTCCCCCCGCCCTCCTTCAGGGGAAACCTCGAAGTAACAGATCGACTATTGAATTCTTAGACCGAGATGCCTTTGAGTAGCTCACAATTATGGAGTCACTCACACCCTCTCTTCTCTCTCCAGCTCCTTCTTTGCTCGTGATCATTAATTAAGCATTTTTTCAATGTCAATTTATATTTTATTTCATAAAATTTACGGATACACACAGTTCAATGTAAAAAGAGAAATGAAATTTCAAGCAATACAGTTCAAACCAATACAACAATAACAACTTGCATTTATATTGGGCCTTTAATGGAGTGAAACTTCCCAAGGTGCTTCACAGGAGCGATTATCAAACAAAATTTGACACTGGGACACATAAGGAGATATTAGGACAGGTGACCAAAAGCTTGGTCAAAGTGGTAGGTTTTAAGGAGTGTTTTAAAGGAGGCGAGAGAGGTAGAGAGGCAGAGAGGTTTAGGGAGGGAATTCCAGAGCTTAGGGCCGAGGCAACTGAAGGCACGGTCACCAATGATGACATTTGGCCGAACGTCTTGTCGCCAGAACTGACCAACAGGGCCCGGGATGTAGCCTGAATGGCAGTGAGAATGGGAGGGGAGAGATTAAGGGAGGAAATGAGGGCAGTGAACTCAGAGGAGAGAGAGCATGATGAGTTGAGATGGACGTTGAAATCATCAAGGATGAGAAGTCGCTCGGTGCAGAGGCTGAGGGAGGAAATCAGTGAAGATATCTCAGTGAGAAACTTTGTGTGGGACTTGGGTGGGCGGTAGAGAATGAGGATTTTAAAGGAGAGGCAATTAAATGCAGATCGTACACACTACGATCCCGTTATTACAATTGAAGTCACAATCCAAATCTTCTAATACATTCTGTACAATACAAGGTGGGGTGGCCTTCCACGGTGCCTTTCCCCGTAGAGCTTTTGCGTAGGTCGCACCTCGCCTCAGTGCGTCCCGCAGCACGTACTCCTGGATCTTGGAATGTGCCACTCGGCAACACTCAATCCTGGACAGCTCCTTCAGCTGGAAGACCAGCAGGTCTCGGGTGGACCAAAGGGCCTTCTTCACCGACATGATGGTCTTCCAGCAGCAGTTGATATCTGCCTCTGTGTGCGTCCCGGGGAACAGCCCGTAGAGCACAGCGTCCTTTGTTATCGGACTGTTTGGGATGAACCGGGACATAGAGAACAGAGAAACATAGAAAATAGGAGCAAGAGTAGGCCATTCAAAATGATCATGGCTGATCGTCTAACTCAGTACCCTGTTCCCGCTTTTTCCCCATCTCCCTTGATCCCTTTAGCATGAAGAAATATATCTATCTCCTTCTTGAATACATCCAATGACTTGGCCTCCACTGCCTTCTGTGGCAGAGAATTCCACAGGTTCACCACCCTCTGAGTGAAGAAATTTCTCCTCCTCTCGGTTCTAAATGGCATACCCCGTATCCTGAGACTGTGACCCCTGGTTCTGGACTCCCCAGCCATCGGGAACATCCTCCCTGCACCTAATATTTGGTCCCCAGAGAGGGGACGTATCAGATATTAAACTGATAAGAACAGAAACTACACTTGATCTGAGCCAAAAGGCCGAGAAGCGATAACCGGTAAACTCCCGCTCCTGCTCCATTCTTCCTCGGACTCTCTCTACTTCTTCAAAATGGTGTTGGGTGACTGAGCTTAGGTGTGAAGAGTGGCCGGCAGACTTTGAGCAAGAGAACATTTTTTGCCAGGACATCTAACCAAGATGAAAAGCCATCTCCGTAACACCCCCCTTCCCTTTGGCTGAGGTAACACGATCACAGCTTTTGCATTTTCGGGTGCTTAATCAACGGGCGCGCAGGATCTCAATGGAGCGCAGAATCGGTCCTGCAGCTGCCAAGTAAAGTCTGGGGTTTGCTAAGGCTGGTTCCCGGCAATAAGTCGTAGGAGACAGGCAGGGTGGCATGGGCAATAGACTGCAGCAGGCGTGGTGGGCAGGGCGGGGTGCATGTGCCCAACACCACCAACCCCCATCCACCCACCCACCCATCCTTTTCCAATGGAGGCGCCCGTGCCTGCAGTCGCACGGAAATCCAACAGGGGGCAACCTCCAGCTTAGCTGTCGAGCGGGAAACGTGGTGAGGCCTCACCCTGAAATATAGGCCAAGTCCCCATGGACAGATACGGGAAGAAAAACACAATGGTGGCTGCTTACCTTGCTGAGCAGGAGTGAAAGTGGCGTCAGTGGCGTTGGCAACATGGCACACTGGCCGGGCGAGGAACAACGCGTAGCGAGCAACAACCTACGAAGGAAAGGAGAGCATGGTCAAGCAGCTGTAAAAAGTTTTCCTTCTTTTATAACAATATTGACTACAGTAATAACATATGGTCCAAAAAAGAAACAAAATCTGCTTTTTGTTTTTCGAATCTCCCCGAGGGGAGCTGCACCGATCCTGGAAGCACTGCGATACCAGGTGGATGCGCGGAGTGGACAGAGCAAGCTCTCGTTCCATCTCCCTGTTCCAAAAATCAATTTAATATTTGGTCCCCAGATAGGGGACGTATCAGATATTAAACTGATAAGAACAGAAACTACACTGGATCTTAGCCAAAAGGCCGAGAAGCGATAACCGGTAAACTCCCGCTCCTGCTCCATTCTTCCTCGGACTCTCTCTTCTTCTTCAAAATGGTGTTGGGTGACTGAGCTTAGGTGTGAAGAGTGGCCGGCAAACTTTGAGCAACACAATATTTTTTACCAGAACATCTAACCAAGATGAAAAGCCATCTCCGTAACACCCCCCTTCCCTTTGGCTGAGGTAACACGATCACAGCTTTTGCATTTTCGGGTGCTTAATCAACGGGCGCGCAGGATCTCAATGGAGCGCAGAATCGGTCCTGCAGCTGCCAAGTAAAGTCTGGGGTTTGCTAAGGCTGGTTCCCGGCAATAAGTCGTAGGAGACAGGCAGGGTGGCATGGGAATAGACTGCAGCAGGCGTGGCGGGCAGGGCGGGGTGCATGTGCCCAACACCACCAACCCCCATCCACCCACCCATCCTTTTCCAATGGAGGCGCCCGTGCCTGCAGTCGCACGGAAATCCAACAGGGGGCAACCTCCAGCTTAGCTGTCGAGCGGGAAACGTGGTGAGGCCTCACCCTGAAATATAGGCCAAGTCCCCATGGACAGATACGGGAAGAAAAACACAATGGTGGCTGCTTACCTTCCTGGGCAGGAGTGAAAGTGGCGTCAGCGGCGTTGGCAACATGGCGCAACGGCCGGGCGAGGAACAACGCGGAGCGAGCAACAACCTACGAAGGAAAGGAGAGCATGGTCAAGCAGCTGTAAAAAGTTTTCCTTCTTTTATAACAATATTGACTACAGTAATAACATATGGTCCAAAAAAGAAACAAAATCTGTTTTTTGTTTTTCGAATCTCCCCGAGGGGAGCTGCACCGATCCTGGAAGCACTGCGATACCAGGTCGATGCGCGGAGTGGACGGAGCAAGCTCTCGTTCCATCTCCCTGTTCCAAAAATCAATTTAATATTTGGTCCCCAGATAGGGGACGTATCAGATATTAAACTGATAAGAACAGAAACTACACTGGATCTTAGCCAAAAGGCCGAGAAGCGATAACCGGTAAACTCCCGCTCCTGCTCCATTCTTCCTCGGACTCTCTCTTCTTCTTCAAAATGGTGTTGGGTGACTGAGCTTAGGTGTGAAGAGTGGCCGGCAAACTTTGAGCAACACAATATTTTTTACCAGAACATCTAACCAAGATGAAAAGCCATCTCCGTAACACCCCCCTTCCCTTTGGCTGAGGTAACACGATCACAGCTTTTGCATTTTCGGGTGCTTAATCAACGGGCGCGCAGGATCTCAATGGAGCGCAGAATCGGTCCTGCAGCTGCCAAGTAAAGTCTGGGGTTTGCTAAGGCTGGTTCCCGGCAATAAGTCGTAGGAGACAGGCAGGGTGGCATGGGAATAGACTGCAGCAGGCGTGGCGGGCAGGGCGGGGTGCATGTGCCCAACACCACCAACCCCCATCCACCCACCCATCCTTTTCCAATGGAGGCGCCCGTGCCTGCAGTCGCACGGAAATCCAACAGGGGGCAACCTCCAGCTTAGCTGTCGAGCGGGAAACGTGGTGAGGCCTCACCCTGAAATATAGGCCAAGTCCCCATGGACAGATACGGGAAGAAAAACACAATGGTGGCTGCTTACCTTGCTGGGCAGGAGTGAAAGTGGCGTCAGCGGAGTTGGCAACATGGCGCAACGGCCGGGCGAGGAACAACGCGGAGCGAGCAACAACCTACGAAGGAAAGGAGAGCATGGTCAAGCAGCTGTAAAAAGTTTTCCTTCTTTTATAACAATATTGACTACAGTAATAACATATGGTCCAAAAAAGGAACAAAATCTGTTTTTTGTTTTTCGAATCTCCCCGAGGGGAGCTGCACCGATCCTGGAAGCACTGCGATACCAGGTCGATGCGCGGAGCGGACGGAGCAAGCTCTCGTTCCATCTCCCTGTTCCAAAAATCAATTTAATATTTGGTCCCCAGATAGGGGACGTATCAGATATTAAACTGATAAGAACAGAAACTACACTGGATCTTAGCCAAAAGGCCGAGAAGCGATAACCGGTAAACTCCCGCTCCTGCTCCATTCTTCCTCGGACTCTCTCTTCTTCTTCAAAATGGTGTTGGGTGACTGAGCTTAGGTGTGAAGAGTGGCCGGCAAACTTTGAGCAACACAATATTTTTTACCAGAACATCTAACCAAGATGAAAAGCCATCTCCGTAACACCCCCCTTCCCTTTGGCTGAGGTAACACGATCACAGCTTTTGCATTTTCGGGTGCTTAATCAACGGGCGCGCAGGATCTCAATGGAGCGCAGAATCGGTCCTGCAGCTGCCAAGTAAAGTCTGGGGTTTGCTAAGGCTGGTTCCCGGCAATAAGTCGTAGGAGACAGGCAGGGTGGCATGGGAATAGACTGCAGCAGGCGTGGCGGGCAGGGCGGGGTGCATGTGACCAACACCACCAACCCCCATCCACCCACCCATCCTTTTCCAATGGAGGCGCCCGTGCCTGCAGTCGCACGGAAATCCAACAGGGGGCAACCTCCAGCTTAGCTGTCGAGCGGGAAACGTGGTGAGGCCTCACCCTGAAATATAGGCCAAGTCCCCATGGACAGATACGGGAAGAAAAACACAATGGTGGCTGCTTACCTTCCTGGGCAGGAGTGAAAGTGGCGTCAGCGGCGTTGGCAACATGGCGCAACGGCCGGGCGAGGAACAACGCGGAGCGAGCAACAACCTACGAAGGAAAGGAGAGCATGGTCAAGCAGCTGTAAAAAGTTTTCCTTCTTTTATAACAATATTGACTACAGTAATAACATATGGTCCAAAAAAGAAACAAAATCTGTTTTTTGTTTTTCGAATCTCCCCGAGGGGAGCTGCACCGATCCTGGAAGCACTGCGATACCAGGTCGATGCGCGGAGTGGACGGAGCAAGCTCTCGTTCCATCTCCCTGTTCCAAAAATCAATTTAATATTTGGTCCCCAGATAGGGGACGTATCAGATATTAAACTGATAAGAACAGAAACTACACTGGATCTTAGCCAAAAGGCCGAGAAGCGATAACCGGTAAACTCCCGCTCCTGCTCCATTCTTCCTCGGACTCTCTCTTCTTCTTCAAAATGGTGTTGGGTGACTGAGCTTAGGTGTGAAGAGTGGCCGGCAAACTTTGAGCAACACAATATTTTTTACCAGAACATCTAACCAAGATGAAAAGCCATCTCCGTAACACCCCCCTTCCCTTTGGCTGAGGTAACACGATCACAGCTTTTGCATTTTCGGGTGCTTAATCAACGGGCGCGCAGGATCTCAATGGAGCGCAGAATCGGTCCTGCAGCTGCCAAGTAAAGTCTGGGGTTTGCTAAGGCTGGTTCCCGGCAATAAGTCGTAGGAGACAGGCAGGGTGGCATGGGAATAGACTGCAGCAGGCGTGGCGGGCAGGGCGGGGTGCATGTGCCCAACACCACCAACCCCCATCCACCCACCCATCCTTTTCCAATGGAGGCGCCCGTGCCTGCAGTCGCACGGAAATCCAACAGGGGGCAACCTCCAGCTTAGCTGTCGAGCGGGAAACGTGGTGAGGCCTCACCCTGAAATATAGGCCAAGTCCCCATGGACAGATACGGGAAGAAAAACACAATGGTGGCTGCTTACCTTGCTGGGCAGGAGTGAAAGTGGCGTCAGCGGAGTTGGCAACATGGCGCAACGGCCGGGCGAGGAACAACGCGGAGCGAGCAACAACCTACGAAGGAAAGGAGAGCATGGTCAAGCAGCTGTAAAAAGTTTTCCTTCTTTTATAACAATATTGACTACAGTAATAACATATGGTCCAAAAAAGGAACAAAATCTGTTTTTTGTTTTTCGAATCTCCCCGAGGGGAGCTGCACCGATCCTGGAAGCACTGCGATACCAGGTCGATGCGCGGAGCGGACGGAGCAAGCTCTCGTTCCATCTCCCTGTTCCAAAAATCAATTTAATATTTGGTCCCCAGATAGGGGACGTATCAGATATTAAACTGATAAGAACAGAAACTACACTGGATCTTAGCCAAAAGGCCGAGAAGCGATAACCGGTAAACTCCCGCTCCTGCTCCATTCTTCCTCGGACTCTCTCTTCTTCTTCAAAATGGTGTTGGGTGACTGAGCTTAGGTGTGAAGAGTGGCCGGCAAACTTTGAGCAACACAATATTTTTTACCAGAACATCTAACCAAGATGAAAAGCCATCTCCGTAACACCCCCCTTCCCTTTGGCTGAGGTAACACGATCACAGCTTTTGCATTTTCGGGTGCTTAATCAACGGGCGCGCAGGATCTCAATGGAGCGCAGAATCGGTCCTGCAGCTGCCAAGTAAAGTCTGGGGTTTGCTAAGGCTGGTTCCCGGCAATAAGTCGTAGGAGACAGGCAGGGTGGCATGGGAATAGACTGCAGCAGGCGTGGCGGGCAGGGCGGGGTGCATGTGCCCAACACCACCAACCCCCATCCACCCACCCATCCTTTTCCAATGGAGGCGCCCGTGCCTGCAGTCGCACGGAAATCCAACAGGGGGCAACCTCCAGCTTAGCTGTCGAGCGGGAAACGTGGTGAGGCCTCACCCTGAAATATAGGCCAAGTCCCCATGGACAGATACGGGAAGAAAAACACAATGGTGGCTGCTAACCTTCCTGGGCAGGAGTGAAAGTGGCGTCAGCGGCGTTGGCAACATGGCGCAACGGCCGGGCGAGGAACAACGCGGAGCGAGCAACAACCTCCGAAGGAAAGGAGAGCATGGTCAAGCAGCTGTAAAAAGTTTTCCTTCTTTTATAACAATATTGACTACAGTAATAACATATGGTCCAAAAAAGGAACAAAATCTGTTTTTTGTTTTTCGAATCTCCCCGAGGGGAGCTGCACCGATCCTGGAAGCACTGCGATACCAGGTCGATGCGCGGAGCGGACGGAGCAAGCTCTCGTTCCATCTCCCTGTTCCAAAAATCAATTTAATATTTGGTCCCCAGATAGGGGACGTATCAGATATTAAACTGATAAGAACAGAAACTACACTGGATCTTAGCCAAAAGGCCGAGAAGCGATAACCGGTAAACTCCCGCTCCTGCTCCATTCTTCCTCGGACTCTCTCTTCTTCTTCAAAATGGTGTTGGGTGACTGAGCTTAGGTGTGAAGAGTGGCCGGCAAACTTTGAGCAACACAATATTTTTTACCAGAACATCTAACCAAGATGAAAAGCCATCTCCGTAACACCCCCCTTCCCTTTGGCTGAGGTAACACGATCACAGCTTTTGCATTTTCGGGTGCTTAATCAACGGGCGCGCAGGATCTCAATGGAGCGCAGAATCGGTCCTGCAGCTGCCAAGTAAAGTCTGGGGTTTGCTAAGGCTGGTTCCCGGCAATAAGTCGTAGGAGACAGGCAGGGTGGCATGGGAATAGACTGCAGCAGGCGTGGCGGGCAGGGCGGGGTGCATGTGCCCAACACCACCAACCCCCATCCACCCACCCATCCTTTTCCAATGGAGGCGCCCGTGCCTGCAGTCGCACGGAAATCCAACAGGGGGCAACCTCCAGCTTAGCTGTCGAGCGGGAAACGTGGTGAGGCCTCACCCTGAAATATAGGCCAAGTCCCCATGGACAGATACGGGAAGAAAAACACAATGGTGGCTGCTTACCTTGCTGGGCAGGAGTGAAAGTGGCGTCAGCGGAGTTGGCAACATGGCGCAACGGCCGGGCGAGGAACAACGCGGAGCGAGCAACAACCTACGAAGGAAAGGAGAGCATGGTCAAGCAGCTGTAAAAAGTTTTCCTTCTTTTATAACAATATTGACTACAGTAATAACATATGGTCCAAAAAAGGAACAAAATCTGTTTTTTGTTTTTCGAATCTCCCCGAGGGGAGCTGCACCGATCCTGGAAGCACTGCGATACCAGGTCGATGCGCGGAGCGGACGGAGCAAGCTCTCGTTCCATCTCCCTGTTCCAAAAATCAATTTAATATTTGGTCCCCAGATAGGGGACGTATCAGATATTAAACTGATAAGAACAGAAACTACACTGGATCTTAGCCAAAAGGCCGAGAAGCGATAACCGGTAAACTCCCGCTCCTGCTCCATTCTTCCTCGGACTCTCTCTTCTTCTTCAAAATGGTGTTGGGTGACTGAGCTTAGGTGTGAAGAGTGGCCGGCAAACTTTGAGCAACACAATATTTTTTACCAGAACATCTAACCAAGATGAAAAGCCATCTCCGTAACACCCCCCTTCCCTTTGGCTGAGGTAACACGATCACAGCTTTTGCATTTTCGGGTGCTTAATCAACGGGCGCGCAGGATCTCAATGGAGCGCAGAATCGGTCCTGCAGCTGCCAAGTAAAGTCTGGGGTTTGCTAAGGCTGGTTCCCGGCAATAAGTCGTAGGAGACAGGCAGGGTGGCATGGGAATAGACTGCAGCAGGCGTGGCGGGCAGGGCGGGGTGCATGTGCCCAACACCACCAACCCCCATCCACCCACCCATCCTTTTCCAATGGAGGCGCCCGTGCCTGCAGTCGCACGGAAATCCAACAGGGGGCAACCTCCAGCTTAGCTGTCGAGCGGGAAACGTGGTGAGGCCTCACCCTGAAATATAGGCCAAGTCCCCATGGACAGATACGGGAAGAAAAACACAATGGTGGCTGCTAACCTTCCTGGGCAGGAGTGAAAGTGGCGTCAGCGGCGTTGGCAACATGGCGCAACGGCCGGGCGAGGAACAACGCGGAGCGAGCAACAACCTCCGAAGGAAAGGAGAGCATGGTCAAGCAGCTGTAAAAAGTTTTCCTTCTTTTATAACAATATTGACTACAGTAATAACATATGGTCCAAAAAAGGAACAAAATCTGTTTTTTGTTTTTCGAATCTCCCCGAGGGGAGCTGCACCGATCCTGGAAGCACTGCGATACCAGGTCGATGCGCGGAGCGGACGGAGCAAGCTCTCGTTCCATCTCCCTGTTCCAAAAATCAATTTAATATTTGGTCCCCAGATAGGGGACGTATCAGATATTAAACTGATAAGAACAGAAACTACACTGGATCTTAGCCAAAAGGCCGAGAAGCGATAACCGGTAAACTCCCGCTCCTGCTCCATTCTTCCTCGGACTCTCTCTTCTTCTTCAAAATGGTGTTGGGTGACTGAGCTTAGGTGTGAAGAGTGGCCGGCAAACTTTGAGCAACACAATATTTTTTACCAGAACATCTAACCAAGATGAAAAGCCATCTCCGTAACACCCCCCTTCCCTTTGGCTGAGGTAACACGATCACAGCTTTTGCATTTTCGGGTGCTTAATCAACGGGCGCGCAGGATCTCAATGGAGCGCAGAATCGGTCCTGCAGCTGCCAAGTAAAGTCTGGGGTTTGCTAAGGCTGGTTCCCGGCAATAAGTCGTAGGAGACAGGCAGGGTGGCATGGGAATAGACTGCAGCAGGCGTGGCGGGCAGGGCGGGGTGCATGTGCCCAACACCACCAACCCCCATCCACCCACCCATCCTTTTCCAATGGAGGCGCCCGTGCCTGCAGTCGCACGGAAATCCAACAGGGGGCAACCTCCAGCTTAGCTGTCGAGCGGGAAACGTGGTGAGGCCTCACCCTGAAATATAGGCCAAGTCCCCATGGACAGATACGGGAAGAAAAACACAATGGTGGCTGCTTACCTTGCTGGGCAGGAGTGAAAGTGGCGTCAGCGGAGTTGGCAACATGGCGCAACGGCCGGGCGAGGAACAACGCGGAGCGAGCAACAACCTACGAAGGAAAGGAGAGCATGGTCAAGCAGCTGTAAAAAGTTTTCCTTCTTTTATAACAATATTGACTACAGTAATAACATATGGTCCAAAAAAGGAACAAAATCTGTTTTTTGTTTTTCGAATCTCCCCGAGGGGAGCTGCACCGATCCTGGAAGCACTGCGATACCAGGTCGATGCGCGGAGCGGACGGAGCAAGCTCTCGTTCCATCTCCCTGTTCCAAAAATCAATTTAATATTTGGTCCCCAGATAGGGGACGTATCAGATATTAAACTGATAAGAACAGAAACTACACTGGATCTTAGCCAAAAGGCCGAGAAGCGATAACCGGTAAACTCCCGCTCCTGCTCCATTCTTCCTCGGACTCTCTCTTCTTCTTCAAAATGGTGTTGGGTGACTGAGCTTAGGTGTGAAGAGTGGCCGGCAAACTTTGAGCAACACAATATTTTTTACCAGAACATCTAACCAAGATGAAAAGCCATCTCCGTAACACCCCCCTTCCCTTTGGCTGAGGTAACACGATCACAGCTTTTGCATTTTCGGGTGCTTAATCAACGGGCGCGCAGGATCTCAATGGAGCGCAGAATCGGTCCTGCAGCTGCCAAGTAAAGTCTGGGGTTTGCTAAGGCTGGTTCCCGGCAATAAGTCGTAGGAGACAGGCAGGGTGGCATGGGAATAGACTGCAGCAGGCGTGGCGGGCAGGGCGGGGTGCATGTGACCAACACCACCAACCCCCATCCACCCACCCATCCTTTTCCAATGGAGGCGCCCGTGCCTGCAGTCGCACGGAAATCCAACAGGGGGCAACCTCCAGCTTAGCTGTCGAGCGGGAAACGTGGTGAGGCCTCACCCTGAAATATAGGCCAAGTCCCCATGGACAGATACGGGAAGAAAAACACAATGGTGGCTGCTTACCTTGCTGGGCAGGAGTGAAAGTGGCGTCAGCGGAGTTGGCAACATGGCGCAACGGCCGGGCGAGGAACAACGCGGAGCGAGCAACAACCTACGAAGGAAAGGAGAGCATGGTCAAGCAGCTGTAAAAAGTTTTCCTTCTTTTATAACAATATTGACTACAGTAATAACATATGGTCCAAAAAAGGAACAAAATCTGTTTTTTGTTTTTCGAATCTCCCCGAGGGGAGCTGCACCGATCCTGGAAGCACTGCGATACCAGGTCGATGCGCGGAGCGGACGGAGCAAGCTCTCGTTCCATCTCCCTGTTCCAAAAATCAATTTAATATTTGGTCCCCAGATAGGGGACGTATCAGATATTAAACTGATAAGAACAGAAACTACACTGGATCTTAGCCAAAAGGCCGAGAAGCGATAACCGGTAAACTCCCGCTCCTGCTCCATTCTTCCTCGGACTCTCTCTTCTTCTTCAAAATGGTGTTGGGTGACTGAGCTTAGGTGTGAAGAGTGGCCGGCAAACTTTGAGCAACACAATATTTTTTACCAGAACATCTAACCAAGATGAAAAGCCATCTCCGTAACACCCCCCTTCCCTTTGGCTGAGGTAACACGATCACAGCTTTTGCATTTTCGGGTGCTTAATCAACGGGCGCGCAGGATCTCAATGGAGCGCAGAATCGGTCCTGCAGCTGCCAAGTAAAGTCTGGGGTTTGCTAAGGCTGGTTCCCGGCAATAAGTCGTAGGAGACAGGCAGGGTGGCATGGGAATAGACTGCAGCAGGCGTGGCGGGCAGGGCGGGGTGCATGTGCCCAACACCACCAACCCCCATCCACCCACCCATCCTTTTCCAATGGAGGCGCCCGTGCCTGCAGTCGCACGGAAATCCAACAGGGGGCAACCTCCAGCTTAGCTGTCGAGCGGGAAACGTGGTGAGGCCTCACCCTGAAATATAGGCCAAGTCCCCATGGACAGATACGGGAAGAAAAACACAATGGTGGCTGCTAACCTTCCTGGGCAGGAGTGAAAGTGGCGTCAGCGGCGTTGGCAACATGGCGCAACGGCCGGGCGAGGAACAACGCGGAGCGAGCAACAACCTCCGAAGGAAAGGAGAGCATGGTCAAGCAGCTGTAAAAAGTTTTCCTTCTTTTATAACAATATTGACTACAGTAATAACATATGGTCCAAAAAAGGAACAAAATCTGTTTTTTGTTTTTCGAATCTCCCCGAGGGGAGCTGCACCGATCCTGGAAGCACTGCGATACCAGGTCGATGCGCGGAGCGGACGGAGCAAGCTCTCGTTCCATCTCCCTGTTCCAAAAATCAATTTAATATTTGGTCCCCAGATAGGGGACGTATCAGATATTAAACTGATAAGAACAGAAACTACACTGGATCTTAGCCAAAAGGCCGAGAAGCGATAACCGGTAAACTCCCGCTCCTGCTCCATTCTTCCTCGGACTCTCTCTTCTTCTTCAAAATGGTGTTGGGTGACTGAGCTTAGGTGTGAAGAGTGGCCGGCAAACTTTGAGCAACACAATATTTTTTACCAGAACATCTAACCAAGATGAAAAGCCATCTCCGTAACACCCCCCTTCCCTTTGGCTGAGGTAACACGATCACAGCTTTTGCATTTTCGGGTGCTTAATCAACGGGCGCGCAGGATCTCAATGGAGCGCAGAATCGGTCCTGCAGCTGCCAAGTAAAGTCTGGGGTTTGCTAAGGCTGGTTCCCGGCAATAAGTCGTAGGAGACAGGCAGGGTGGCATGGGAATAGACTGCAGCAGGCGTGGCGGGCAGGGCGGGGTGCATGTGCCCAACACCACCAACCCCCATCCACCCACCCATCCTTTTCCAATGGAGGCGCCCGTGCCTGCAGTCGCACGGAAATCCAACAGGGGGCAACCTCCAGCTTAGCTGTCGAGCGGGAAACGTGGTGAGGCCTCACCCTGAAATATAGGCCAAGTCCCCATGGACAGATACGGGAAGAAAAACACAATGGTGGCTGCTTACCTTGCTGGGCAGGAGTGAAAGTGGCGTCAGCGGAGTTGGCAACATGGCGCAACGGCCGGGCGAGGAACAACGCGGAGCGAGCAACAACCTACGAAGGAAAGGAGAGCATGGTCAAGCAGCTGTAAAAAGTTTTCCTTCTTTTATAACAATATTGACTACAGTAATAACATATGGTCCAAAAAAGGAACAAAATCTGTTTTTTGTTTTTCGAATCTCCCCGAGGGGAGCTGCACCGATCCTGGAAGCACTGCGATACCAGGTCGATGCGCGGAGCGGACGGAGCAAGCTCTCGTTCCATCTCCCTGTTCCAAAAATCAATTTAATATTTGGTCCCCAGATAGGGGACGTATCAGATATTAAACTGATAAGAACAGAAACTACACTGGATCTTAGCCAAAAGGCCGAGAAGCGATAACCGGTAAACTCCCGCTCCTGCTCCATTCTTCCTCGGACTCTCTCTTCTTCTTCAAAATGGTGTTGGGTGACTGAGCTTAGGTGTGAAGAGTGGCCGGCAAACTTTGAGCAACACAATATTTTTTACCAGAACATCTAACCAAGATGAAAAGCCATCTCCGTAACACCCCCCTTCCCTTTGGCTGAGGTAACACGATCACAGCTTTTGCATTTTCGGGTGCTTAATCAACGGGCGCGCAGGATCTCAATGGAGCGCAGAATCGGTCCTGCAGCTGCCAAGTAAAGTCTGGGGTTTGCTAAGGCTGGTTCCCGGCAATAAGTCGTAGGAGACAGGCAGGGTGGCATGGGAATAGACTGCAGCAGGCGTGGCGGGCAGGGCGGGGTGCATGTGCCCAACACCACCAACCCCCATCCACCCACCCATCCTTTTCCAATGGAGGCGCCCGTGCCTGCAGTCGCACGGAAATCCAACAGGGGGCAACCTCCAGCTTAGCTGTCGAGCGGGAAACGTGGTGAGGCCTCACCCTGAAATATAGGCCAAGTCCCCATGGACAGATACGGGAAGAAAAACACAATGGTGGCTGCTAACCTTCCTGGGCAGGAGTGAAAGTGGCGTCAGCGGCGTTGGCAACATGGCGCAACGGCCGGGCGAGGAACAACGCGGAGCGAGCAACAACCTCCGAAGGAAAGGAGAGCATGGTCAAGCAGCTGTAAAAAGTTTTCCTTCTTTTATAACAATATTGACTACAGTAATAACATATGGTCCAAAAAAGGAACAAAATCTGTTTTTTGTTTTTCGAATCTCCCCGAGGGGAGCTGCACCGATCCTGGAAGCACTGCGATACCAGGTCGATGCGCGGAGCGGACGGAGCAAGCTCTCGTTCCATCTCCCTGTTCCAAAAATCAATTTAATATTTGGTCCCCAGATAGGGGACGTATCAGATATTAAACTGATAAGAACAGAAACTACACTGGATCTTAGCCAAAAGGCCGAGAAGCGATAACCGGTAAACTCCCGCTCCTGCTCCATTCTTCCTCGGACTCTCTCTTCTTCTTCAAAATGGTGTTGGGTGACTGAGCTTAGGTGTGAAGAGTGGCCGGCAAACTTTGAGCAACACAATATTTTTTACCAGAACATCTAACCAAGATGAAAAGCCATCTCCGTAACACCCCCCTTCCCTTTGGCTGAGGTAACACGATCACAGCTTTTGCATTTTCGGGTGCTTAATCAACGGGCGCGCAGGATCTCAATGGAGCGCAGAATCGGTCCTGCAGCTGCCAAGTAAAGTCTGGGGTTTGCTAAGGCTGGTTCCCGGCAATAAGTCGTAGGAGACAGGCAGGGTGGCATGGGAATAGACTGCAGCAGGCGTGGCGGGCAGGGCGGGGTGCATGTGCCCAACACCACCAACCCCCATCCACCCACCCATCCTTTTCCAATGGAGGCGCCCGTGCCTGCAGTCGCACGGAAATCCAACAGGGGGCAACCTCCAGCTTAGCTGTCGAGCGGGAAACGTGGTGAGGCCTCACCCTGAAATATAGGCCAAGTCCCCATGGACAGATACGGGAAGAAAAACACAATGGTGGCTGCTTACCTTGCTGGGCAGGAGTGAAAGTGGCGTCAGCGGAGTTGGCAACATGGCGCAACGGCCGGGCGAGGAACAACGCGGAGCGAGCAACAACCTACGAAGGAAAGGAGAGCATGGTCAAGCAGCTGTAAAAAGTTTTCCTTCTTTTATAACAATATTGACTACAGTAATAACATATGGTCCAAAAAAGGAACAAAATCTGTTTTTTGTTTTTCGAATCTCCCCGAGGGGAGCTGCACCGATCCTGGAAGCACTGCGATACCAGGTCGATGCGCGGAGCGGACGGAGCAAGCTCTCGTTCCATCTCCCTGTTCCAAAAATCAATTTAATATTTGGTCCCCAGATAGGGGACGTATCAGATATTAAACTGATAAGAACAGAAACTACACTGGATCTTAGCCAAAAGGCCGAGAAGCGATAACCGGTAAACTCCCGCTCCTGCTCCATTCTTCCTCGGACTCTCTCTTCTTCTTCAAAATGGTGTTGGGTGACTGAGCTTAGGTGTGAAGAGTGGCCGGCAAACTTTGAGCAACACAATATTTTTTACCAGAACATCTAACCAAGATGAAAAGCCATCTCCGTAACACCCCCCTTCCCTTTGGCTGAGGTAACACGATCACAGCTTTTGCATTTTCGGGTGCTTAATCAACGGGCGCGCAGGATCTCAATGGAGCGCAGAATCGGTCCTGCAGCTGCCAAGTAAAGTCTGGGGTTTGCTAAGGCTGGTTCCCGGCAATAAGTCGTAGGAGACAGGCAGGGTGGCATGGGAATAGACTGCAGCAGGCGTGGCGGGCAGGGCGGGGTGCATGTGACCAACACCACCAACCCCCATCCACCCACCCATCCTTTTCCAATGGAGGCGCCCGTGCCTGCAGTCGCACGGAAATCCAACAGGGGGCAACCTCCAGCTTAGCTGTCGAGCGGGAAACGTGGTGAGGCCTCACCCTGAAATATAGGCCAAGTCCCCATGGACAGATACGGGAAGAAAAACACAATGGTGGCTGCTTACCTTGCTGGGCAGGAGTGAAAGTGGCGTCAGCGGAGTTGGCAACATGGCGCAACGGCCGGGCGAGGAACAACGCGGAGCGAGCAACAACCTACGAAGGAAAGGAGAGCATGGTCAAGCAGCTGTAAAAAGTTTTCCTTCTTTTATAACAATATTGACTACAGTAATAACATATGGTCCAAAAAAGGAACAAAATCTGTTTTTTGTTTTTCGAATCTCCCCGAGGGGAGCTGCACCGATCCTGGAAGCACTGCGATACCAGGTCGATGCGCGGAGCGGACGGAGCAAGCTCTCGTTCCATCTCCCTGTTCCAAAAATCAATTTAATATTTGGTCCCCAGATAGGGGACGTATCAGATATTAAACTGATAAGAACAGAAACTACACTGGATCTTAGCCAAAAGGCCGAGAAGCGATAACCGGTAAACTCCCGCTCCTGCTCCATTCTTCCTCGGACTCTCTCTTCTTCTTCAAAATGGTGTTGGGTGACTGAGCTTAGGTGTGAAGAGTGGCCGGCAAACTTTGAGCAACACAATATTTTTTACCAGAACATCTAACCAAGATGAAAAGCCATCTCCGTAACACCCCCCTTCCCTTTGGCTGAGGTAACACGATCACAGCTTTTGCATTTTCGGGTGCTTAATCAACGGGCGCGCAGGATCTCAATGGAGCGCAGAATCGGTCCTGCAGCTGCCAAGTAAAGTCTGGGGTTTGCTAAGGCTGGTTCCCGGCAATAAGTCGTAGGAGACAGGCAGGGTGGCATGGGAATAGACTGCAGCAGGCGTGGCGGGCAGGGCGGGGTGCATGTGCCCAACACCACCAACCCCCATCCACCCACCCATCCTTTTCCAATGGAGGCGCCCGTGCCTGCAGTCGCACGGAAATCCAACAGGGGGCAACCTCCAGCTTAGCTGTCGAGCGGGAAACGTGGTGAGGCCTCACCCTGAAATATAGGCCAAGTCCCCATGGACAGATACGGGAAGAAAAACACAATGGTGGCTGCTAACCTTCCTGGGCAGGAGTGAAAGTGGCGTCAGCGGCGTTGGCAACATGGCGCAACGGCCGGGCGAGGAACAACGCGGAGCGAGCAACAACCTCCGAAGGAAAGGAGAGCATGGTCAAGCAGCTGTAAAAAGTTTTCCTTCTTTTATAACAATATTGACTACAGTAATAACATATGGTCCAAAAAAGGAACAAAATCTGTTTTTTGTTTTTCGAATCTCCCCGAGGGGAGCTGCACCGATCCTGGAAGCACTGCGATACCAGGTCGATGCGCGGAGCGGACGGAGCAAGCTCTCGTTCCATCTCCCTGTTCCAAAAATCAATTTAATATTTGGTCCCCAGATAGGGGACGTATCAGATATTAAACTGATAAGAACAGAAACTACACTGGATCTTAGCCAAAAGGCCGAGAAGCGATAACCGGTAAACTCCCGCTCCTGCTCCATTCTTCCTCGGACTCTCTCTTCTTCTTCAAAATGGTGTTGGGTGACTGAGCTTAGGTGTGAAGAGTGGCCGGCAAACTTTGAGCAACACAATATTTTTTACCAGAACATCTAACCAAGATGAAAAGCCATCTCCGTAACACCCCCCTTCCCTTTGGCTGAGGTAACACGATCACAGCTTTTGCATTTTCGGGTGCTTAATCAACGGGCGCGCAGGATCTCAATGGAGCGCAGAATCGGTCCTGCAGCTGCCAAGTAAAGTCTGGGGTTTGCTAAGGCTGGTTCCCGGCAATAAGTCGTAGGAGACAGGCAGGGTGGCATGGGAATAGACTGCAGCAGGCGTGGCGGGCAGGGCGGGGTGCATGTGCCCAACACCACCAACCCCCATCCACCCACCCATCCTTTTCCAATGGAGGCGCCCGTGCCTGCAGTCGCACGGAAATCCAACAGGGGGCAACCTCCAGCTTAGCTGTCGAGCGGGAAACGTGGTGAGGCCTCACCCTGAAATATAGGCCAAGTCCCCATGGACAGATACGGGAAGAAAAACACAATGGTGGCTGCTTACCTTGCTGGGCAGGAGTGAAAGTGGCGTCAGCGGAGTTGGCAACATGGCGCAACGGCCGGGCGAGGAACAACGCGGAGCGAGCAACAACCTACGAAGGAAAGGAGAGCATGGTCAAGCAGCTGTAAAAAGTTTTCCTTCTTTTATAACAATATTGACTACAGTAATAACATATGGTCCAAAAAAGGAACAAAATCTGTTTTTTGTTTTTCGAATCTCCCCGAGGGGAGCTGCACCGATCCTGGAAGCACTGCGATACCAGGTCGATGCGCGGAGCGGACGGAGCAAGCTCTCGTTCCATCTCCCTGTTCCAAAAATCAATTTAATATTTGGTCCCCAGATAGGGGACGTATCAGATATTAAACTGATAAGAACAGAAACTACACTGGATCTTAGCCAAAAGGCCGAGAAGCGATAACCGGTAAACTCCCGCTCCTGCTCCATTCTTCCTCGGACTCTCTCTTCTTCTTCAAAATGGTGTTGGGTGACTGAGCTTAGGTGTGAAGAGTGGCCGGCAAACTTTGAGCAACACAATATTTTTTACCAGAACATCTAACCAAGATGAAAAGCCATCTCCGTAACACCCCCCTTCCCTTTGGCTGAGGTAACACGATCACAGCTTTTGCATTTTCGGGTGCTTAATCAACGGGCGCGCAGGATCTCAATGGAGCGCAGAATCGGTCCTGCAGCTGCCAAGTAAAGTCTGGGGTTTGCTAAGGCTGGTTCCCGGCAATAAGTCGTAGGAGACAGGCAGGGTGGCATGGGAATAGACTGCAGCAGGCGTGGCGGGCAGGGCGGGGTGCATGTGCCCAACACCACCAACCCCCATCCACCCACCCATCCTTTTCCAATGGAGGCGCCCGTGCCTGCAGTCGCACGGAAATCCAACAGGGGGCAACCTCCAGCTTAGCTGTCGAGCGGGAAACGTGGTGAGGCCTCACCCTGAAATATAGGCCAAGTCCCCATGGACAGATACGGGAAGAAAAACACAATGGTGGCTGCTAACCTTCCTGGGCAGGAGTGAAAGTGGCGTCAGCGGCGTTGGCAACATGGCGCAACGGCCGGGCGAGGAACAACGCGGAGCGAGCAACAACCTCCGAAGGAAAGGAGAGCATGGTCAAGCAGCTGTAAAAAGTTTTCCTTCTTTTATAACAATATTGACTACAGTAATAACATATGGTCCAAAAAAGGAACAAAATCTGTTTTTTGTTTTTCGAATCTCCCCGAGGGGAGCTGCACCGATCCTGGAAGCACTGCGATACCAGGTCGATGCGCGGAGCGGACGGAGCAAGCTCTCGTTCCATCTCCCTGTTCCAAAAATCAATTTAATATTTGGTCCCCAGATAGGGGACGTATCAGATATTAAACTGATAAGAACAGAAACTACACTGGATCTTAGCCAAAAGGCCGAGAAGCGATAACCGGTAAACTCCCGCTCCTGCTCCATTCTTCCTCGGACTCTCTCTTCTTCTTCAAAATGGTGTTGGGTGACTGAGCTTAGGTGTGAAGAGTGGCCGGCAAACTTTGAGCAACACAATATTTTTTACCAGAACATCTAACCAAGATGAAAAGCCATCTCCGTAACACCCCCCTTCCCTTTGGCTGAGGTAACACGATCACAGCTTTTGCATTTTCGGGTGCTTAATCAACGGGCGCGCAGGATCTCAATGGAGCGCAGAATCGGTCCTGCAGCTGCCAAGTAAAGTCTGGGGTTTGCTAAGGCTGGTTCCCGGCAATAAGTCGTAGGAGACAGGCAGGGTGGCATGGGAATAGACTGCAGCAGGCGTGGCGGGCAGGGCGGGGTGCATGTGCCCAACACCACCAACCCCCATCCACCCACCCATCCTTTTCCAATGGAGGCGCCCGTGCCTGCAGTCGCACGGAAATCCAACAGGGGGCAACCTCCAGCTTAGCTGTCGAGCGGGAAACGTGGTGAGGCCTCACCCTGAAATATAGGCCAAGTCCCCATGGACAGATACGGGAAGAAAAACACAATGGTGGCTGCTTACCTTGCTGGGCAGGAGTGAAAGTGGCGTCAGCGGAGTTGGCAACATGGCGCAACGGCCGGGCGAGGAACAACGCGGAGCGAGCAACAACCTACGAAGGAAAGGAGAGCATGGTCAAGCAGCTGTAAAAAGTTTTCCTTCTTTTATAACAATATTGACTACAGTAATAACATATGGTCCAAAAAAGGAACAAAATCTGTTTTTTGTTTTTCGAATCTCCCCGAGGGGAGCTGCACCGATCCTGGAAGCACTGCGATACCAGGTCGATGCGCGGAGCGGACGGAGCAAGCTCTCGTTCCATCTCCCTGTTCCAAAAATCAATTTAATATTTGGTCCCCAGATAGGGGACGTATCAGATATTAAACTGATAAGAACAGAAACTACACTGGATCTTAGCCAAAAGGCCGAGAAGCGATAACCGGTAAACTCCCGCTCCTGCTCCATTCTTCCTCGGACTCTCTCTTCTTCTTCAAAATGGTGTTGGGTGACTGAGCTTAGGTGTGAAGAGTGGCCGGCAAACTTTGAGCAACACAATATTTTTTACCAGAACATCTAACCAAGATGAAAAGCCATCTCCGTAACACCCCCCTTCCCTTTGGCTGAGGTAACACGATCACAGCTTTTGCATTTTCGGGTGCTTAATCAACGGGCGCGCAGGATCTCAATGGAGCGCAGAATCGGTCCTGCAGCTGCCAAGTAAAGTCTGGGGTTTGCTAAGGCTGGTTCCCGGCAATAAGTCGTAGGAGACAGGCAGGGTGGCATGGGAATAGACTGCAGCAGGCGTGGCGGGCAGGGCGGGGTGCATGTGCCCAACACCACCAACCCCCATCCACCCACCCATCCTTTTCCAATGGAGGCGCCCGTGCCTGCAGTCGCACGGAAATCCAACAGGGGGCAACCTCCAGCTTAGCTGTCGAGCGGGAAACGTGGTGAGGCCTCACCCTGAAATATAGGCCAAGTCCCCATGGACAGATACGGGAAGAAAAACACAATGGTGGCTGCTTACCTTCCTGGGCAGGAGTGAAAGTGGCGTCAGCGGCGTTGGCAACATGGCGCAACGGCCGGGCGAGGAACAACGCGGAGCGAGCAACAACCTACGAAGGAAAGGAGAGCATGGTCAAGCAGCTGTAAAAAGTTTTCCTTCTTTTATAACAATATTGACTACAGTAATAACATATGGTCCAAAAAAGAAACAAAATCTGTTTTTTGTTTTTCGAATCTCCCCGAGGGGAGCTGCACCGATCCTGGAAGCACTGCGATACCAGGTCGATGCGCGGAGTGGACGGAGCAAGCTCTCGTTCCATCTCCCTGTTCCAAAAATCAATTTAATATTTGGTCCCCAGATAGGGGACGTATCAGATATTAAACTGATAAGAACAGAAACTACACTGGATCTTAGCCAAAAGGCCGAGAAGCGATAACCGGTAAACTCCCGCTCCTGCTCCATTCTTCCTCGGACTCTCTCTTCTTCTTCAAAATGGTGTTGGGTGACTGAGCTTAGGTGTGAAGAGTGGCCGGCAAACTTTGAGCAACACAATATTTTTTACCAGAACATCTAACCAAGATGAAAAGCCATCTCCGTAACACCCCCCTTCCCTTTGGCTGAGGTAACACGATCACAGCTTTTGCATTTTCGGGTGCTTAATCAACGGGCGCGCAGGATCTCAATGGAGCGCAGAATCGGTCCTGCAGCTGCCAAGTAAAGTCTGGGGTTTGCTAAGGCTGGTTCCCGGCAATAAGTCGTAGGAGACAGGCAGGGTGGCATGGGAATAGACTGCAGCAGGCGTGGCGGGCAGGGCGGGGTGCATGTGCCCAACACCACCAACCCCCATCCACCCACCCATCCTTTTCCAATGGAGGCGCCCGTGCCTGCAGTCGCACGGAAATCCAACAGGGGGCAACCTCCAGCTTAGCTGTCGAGCGGGAAACGTGGTGAGGCCTCACCCTGAAATATAGGCCAAGTCCCCATGGACAGATACGGGAAGAAAAACACAATGGTGGCTGCTTACCTTGCTGGGCAGGAGTGAAAGTGGCGTCAGCGGAGTTGGCAACATGGCGCAACGGCCGGGCGAGGAACAACGCGGAGCGAGCAACAACCTACGAAGGAAAGGAGAGCATGGTCAAGCAGCTGTAAAAAGTTTTCCTTCTTTTATAACAATATTGACTACAGTAATAACATATGGTCCAAAAAAGGAACAAAATCTGTTTTTTGTTTTTCGAATCTCCCCGAGGGGAGCTGCACCGATCCTGGAAGCACTGCGATACCAGGTCGATGCGCGGAGCGGACGGAGCAAGCTCTCGTTCCATCTCCCTGTTCCAAAAATCAATTTAATATTTGGTCCCCAGATAGGGGACGTATCAGATATTAAACTGATAAGAACAGAAACTACACTGGATCTTAGCCAAAAGGCCGAGAAGCGATAACCGGTAAACTCCCGCTCCTGCTCCATTCTTCCTCGGACTCTCTCTTCTTCTTCAAAATGGTGTTGGGTGACTGAGCTTAGGTGTGAAGAGTGGCCGGCAAACTTTGAGCAACACAATATTTTTTACCAGAACATCTAACCAAGATGAAAAGCCATCTCCGTAACACCCCCCTTCCCTTTGGCTGAGGTAACACGATCACAGCTTTTGCATTTTCGGGTGCTTAATCAACGGGCGCGCAGGATCTCAATGGAGCGCAGAATCGGTCCTGCAGCTGCCAAGTAAAGTCTGGGGTTTGCTAAGGCTGGTTCCCGGCAATAAGTCGTAGGAGACAGGCAGGGTGGCATGGGAATAGACTGCAGCAGGCGTGGCGGGCAGGGCGGGGTGCATGTGCCCAACACCACCAACCCCCATCCACCCACCCATCCTTTTCCAATGGAGGCGCCCGTGCCTGCAGTCGCACGGAAATCCAACAGGGGGCAACCTCCAGCTTAGCTGTCGAGCGGGAAACGTGGTGAGGCCTCACCCTGAAATATAGGCCAAGTCCCCATGGACAGATACGGGAAGAAAAACACAATGGTGGCTGCTAACCTTCCTGGGCAGGAGTGAAAGTGGCGTCAGCGGCGTTGGCAACATGGCGCAACGGCCGGGCGAGGAACAACGCGGAGCGAGCAACAACCTCCGAAGGAAAGGAGAGCATGGTCAAGCAGCTGTAAAAAGTTTTCCTTCTTTTATAACAATATTGACTACAGTAATAACATATGGTCCAAAAAAGGAACAAAATCTGTTTTTTGTTTTTCGAATCTCCCCGAGGGGAGCTGCACCGATCCTGGAAGCACTGCGATACCAGGTCGATGCGCGGAGCGGACGGAGCAAGCTCTCGTTCCATCTCCCTGTTCCAAAAATCAATTTAATATTTGGTCCCCAGATAGGGGACGTATCAGATATTAAACTGATAAGAACAGAAACTACACTGGATCTTAGCCAAAAGGCCGAGAAGCGATAACCGGTAAACTCCCGCTCCTGCTCCATTCTTCCTCGGACTCTCTCTTCTTCTTCAAAATGGTGTTGGGTGACTGAGCTTAGGTGTGAAGAGTGGCCGGCAAACTTTGAGCAACACAATATTTTTTACCAGAACATCTAACCAAGATGAAAAGCCATCTCCGTAACACCCCCCTTCCCTTTGGCTGAGGTAACACGATCACAGCTTTTGCATTTTCGGGTGCTTAATCAACGGGCGCGCAGGATCTCAATGGAGCGCAGAATCGGTCCTGCAGCTGCCAAGTAAAGTCTGGGGTTTGCTAAGGCTGGTTCCCGGCAATAAGTCGTAGGAGACAGGCAGGGTGGCATGGGAATAGACTGCAGCAGGCGTGGCGGGCAGGGCGGGGTGCATGTGCCCAACACCACCAACCCCCATCCACCCACCCATCCTTTTCCAATGGAGGCGCCCGTGCCTGCAGTCGCACGGAAATCCAACAGGGGGCAACCTCCAGCTTAGCTGTCGAGCGGGAAACGTGGTGAGGCCTCACCCTGAAATATAGGCCAAGTCCCCATGGACAGATACGGGAAGAAAAACACAATGGTGGCTGCTTACCTTGCTGGGCAGGAGTGAAAGTGGCGTCAGCGGAGTTGGCAACATGGCGCAACGGCCGGGCGAGGAACAACGCGGAGCGAGCAACAACCTACGAAGGAAAGGAGAGCATGGTCAAGCAGCTGTAAAAAGTTTTCCTTCTTTTATAACAATATTGACTACAGTAATAACATATGGTCCAAAAAAGGAACAAAATCTGTTTTTTGTTTTTCGAATCTCCCCGAGGGGAGCTGCACCGATCCTGGAAGCACTGCGATACCAGGTCGATGCGCGGAGCGGACGGAGCAAGCTCTCGTTCCATCTCCCTGTTCCAAAAATCAATTTAATATTTGGTCCCCAGATAGGGGACGTATCAGATATTAAACTGATAAGAACAGAAACTACACTGGATCTTAGCCAAAAGGCCGAGAAGCGATAACCGGTAAACTCCCGCTCCTGCTCCATTCTTCCTCGGACTCTCTCTTCTTCTTCAAAATGGTGTTGGGTGACTGAGCTTAGGTGTGAAGAGTGGCCGGCAAACTTTGAGCAACACAATATTTTTTACCAGAACATCTAACCAAGATGAAAAGCCATCTCCGTAACACCCCCCTTCCCTTTGGCTGAGGTAACACGATCACAGCTTTTGCATTTTCGGGTGCTTAATCAACGGGCGCGCAGGATCTCAATGGAGCGCAGAATCGGTCCTGCAGCTGCCAAGTAAAGTCTGGGGTTTGCTAAGGCTGGTTCCCGGCAATAAGTCGTAGGAGACAGGCAGGGTGGCATGGGAATAGACTGCAGCAGGCGTGGCGGGCAGGGCGGGGTGCATGTGCCCAACACCACCAACCCCCATCCACCCACCCATCCTTTTCCAATGGAGGCGCCCGTGCCTGCAGTCGCACGGAAATCCAACAGGGGGCAACCTCCAGCTTAGCTGTCGAGCGGGAAACGTGGTGAGGCCTCACCCTGAAATATAGGCCAAGTCCCCATGGACAGATACGGGAAGAAAAACACAATGGTGGCTGCTAACCTTCCTGGGCAGGAGTGAAAGTGGCGTCAGCGGCGTTGGCAACATGGCGCAACGGCCGGGCGAGGAACAACGCGGAGCGAGCAACAACCTCCGAAGGAAAGGAGAGCATGGTCAAGCAGCTGTAAAAAGTTTTCCTTCTTTTATAACAATATTGACTACAGTAATAACATATGGTCCAAAAAAGGAACAAAATCTGTTTTTTGTTTTTCGAATCTCCCCGAGGGGAGCTGCACCGATCCTGGAAGCACTGCGATACCAGGTCGATGCGCGGAGCAGACGGAGCAAGCTCTCGTTCCATCTCCCTGTTCCAAAAATCAATTTAATATTTGGTCCCCAGATAGGGGACGTATCAGATATTAAACTGATAAGAACAGAAACTACACTGGATCTTAGCCAAAAGGCCGAGAAGCGATAACCGGTAAACTCCCGCTCCTGCTCCATTCTTCCTCGGACTCTCTCTTCTTCTTCAAAATGGTGTTGGGTGACTGAGCTTAGGTGTGAAGAGTGGCCGGCAAACTTTGAGCAACACAATATTTTTTACCAGAACATCTAACCAAGATGAAAAGCCATCTCCGTAACACCCCCCTTCCCTTTGGCTGAGGTAACACGATCACAGCTTTTGCATTTTCGGGTGCTTAATCAACGGGCGCGCAGGATCTCAATGGAGCGCAGAATCGGTCCTGCAGCTGCCAAGTAAAGTCTGGGGTTTGCTAAGGCTGGTTCCCGGCAATAAGTCGTAGGAGACAGGCAGGGTGGCATGGGAATAGACTGCAGCAGGCGTGGCGGGCAGGGCGGGGTGCATGTGCCCAACACCACCAACCCCCATCCACCCACCCATCCTTTTCCAATGGAGGCGCCCGTGCCTGCAGTCGCACGGAAATCCAACAGGGGGCAACCTCCAGCTTAGCTGTCGAGCGGGAAACGTGGTGAGGCCTCACCCTGAAATATAGGCCAAGTCCCCATGGACAGATACGGGAAGAAAAACACAATGGTGGCTGCTTACCTTGCTGGGCAGGAGTGAAAGTGGCGTCAGCGGAGTTGGCAACATGGCGCAACGGCCGGGCGAGGAACAACGCGGAGCGAGCAACAACCTACGAAGGAAAGGAGAGCATGGTCAAGCAGCTGTAAAAAGTTTTCCTTCTTTTATAACAATATTGACTACAGTAATAACATATGGTCCAAAAAAGGAACAAAATCTGTTTTTTGTTTTTCGAATCTCCCCGAGGGGAGCTGCACCGATCCTGGAAGCACTGCGATACCAGGTCGATGCGCGGAGCGGACGGAGCAAGCTCTCGTTCCATCTCCCTGTTCCAAAAATCAATTTAATATTTGGTCCCCAGATAGGGGACGTATCAGATATTAAACTGATAAGAACAGAAACTACACTGGATCTTAGCCAAAAGGCCGAGAAGCGATAACCGGTAAACTCCCGCTCCTGCTCCATTCTTCCTCGGACTCTCTCTTCTTCTTCAAAATGGTGTTGGGTGACTGAGCTTAGGTGTGAAGAGTGGCCGGCAAACTTTGAGCAACACAATATTTTTTACCAGAACATCTAACCAAGATGAAAAGCCATCTCCGTAACACCCCCCTTCCCTTTGGCTGAGGTAACACGATCACAGCTTTTGCATTTTCGGGTGCTTAATCAACGGGCGCGCAGGATCTCAATGGAGCGCAGAATCGGTCCTGCAGCTGCCAAGTAAAGTCTGGGGTTTGCTAAGGCTGGTTCCCGGCAATAAGTCGTAGGAGACAGGCAGGGTGGCATGGGAATAGACTGCAGCAGGCGTGGCGGGCAGGGCGGGGTGCATGTGACCAACACCACCAACCCCCATCCACCCACCCATCCTTTTCCAATGGAGGCGCCCGTGCCTGCAGTCGCACGGAAATCCAACAGGGGGCAACCTCCAGCTTAGCTGTCGAGCGGGAAACGTGGTGAGGCCTCACCCTGAAATATAGGCCAAGTCCCCATGGACAGATACGGGAAGAAAAACACAATGGTGGCTGCTTACCTTCCTGGGCAGGAGTGAAAGTGGCGTCAGCGGCGTTGGCAACATGGCGCAACGGCCGGGCGAGGAACAACGCGGAGCGAGCAACAACCTACGAAGGAAAGGAGAGCATGGTCAAGCAGCTGTAAAAAGTTTTCCTTCTTTTATAACAATATTGACTACAGTAATAACATATGGTCCAAAAAAGAAACAAAATCTGTTTTTTGTTTTTCGAATCTCCCCGAGGGGAGCTGCACCGATCCTGGAAGCACTGCGATACCAGGTCGATGCGCGGAGCGGACGGAGCAAGCTCTCGTTCCATCTCCCTGTTCCAAAAATCAATTTAATATTTGGTCCCCAGATAGGGGACGTATCAGATATTAAACTGATAAGAACAGAAACTACACTGGATCTTAGCCAAAAGGCCGAGAAGCGATAACCGGTAAACTCCCGCTCCTGCTCCATTCTTCCTCGGACTCTCTCTTCTTCTTCAAAATGGTGTTGGGTGACTGAGCTTAGGTGTGAAGAGTGGCCGGCAAACTTTGAGCAACACAATATTTTTTACCAGAACATCTAACCAAGATGAAAAGCCATCTCCGTAACACCCCCCTTCCCTTTGGCTGAGGTAACACGATCACAGCTTTTGCATTTTCGGGTGCTTAATCAACGGGCGCGCAGGATCTCAATGGAGCGCAGAATCGGTCCTGCAGCTGCCAAGTAAAGTCTGGGGTTTGCTAAGGCTGGTTCCCGGCAATAAGTCGTAGGAGACAGGCAGGGTGGCATGGGAATAGACTGCAGCAGGCGTGGCGGGCAGGGCGGGGTGCATGTGCCCAACACCACCAACCCCCATCCACCCACCCATCCTTTTCCAATGGAGGCGCCCGTGCCTGCAGTCGCACGGAAATCCAACAGGGGGCAACCTCCAGCTTAGCTGTCGAGCGGGAAACGTGGTGAGGCCTCACCCTGAAATATAGGCCAAGTCCCCATGGACAGATACGGGAAGAAAAACACAATGGTGGCTGCTAACCTTCCTGGGCAGGAGTGAAAGTGGCGTCAGCGGCGTTGGCAACATGGCGCAACGGCCGGGCGAGGAACAACGCGGAGCGAGCAACAACCTCCGAAGGAAAGGAGAGCATGGTCAAGCAGCTGTAAAAAGTTTTCCTTCTTTTATAACAATATTGACTACAGTAATAACATATGGTCCAAAAAAGGAACAAAATCTGTTTTTTGTTTTTCGAATCTCCCCGAGGGGAGCTGCACCGATCCTGGAAGCACTGCGATACCAGGTCGATGCGCGGAGCGGACGGAGCAAGCTCTCGTTCCATCTCCCTGTTCCAAAAATCAATTTAATATTTGGTCCCCAGATAGGGGACGTATCAGATATTAAACTGATAAGAACAGAAACTACACTGGATCTTAGCCAAAAGGCCGAGAAGCGATAACCGGTAAACTCCCGCTCCTGCTCCATTCTTCCTCGGACTCTCTCTTCTTCTTCAAAATGGTGTTGGGTGACTGAGCTTAGGTGTGAAGAGTGGCCGGCAAACTTTGAGCAACACAATATTTTTTACCAGAACATCTAACCAAGATGAAAAGCCATCTCCGTAACACCCCCCTTCCCTTTGGCTGAGGTAACACGATCACAGCTTTTGCATTTTCGGGTGCTTAATCAACGGGCGCGCAGGATCTCAATGGAGCGCAGAATCGGTCCTGCAGCTGCCAAGTAAAGTCTGGGGTTTGCTAAGGCTGGTTCCCGGCAATAAGTCGTAGGAGACAGGCAGGGTGGCATGGGAATAGACTGCAGCAGGCGTGGCGGGCAGGGCGGGGTGCATGTGCCCAACACCACCAACCCCCATCCACCCACCCATCCTTTTCCAATGGAGGCGCCCGTGCCTGCAGTCGCACGGAAATCCAACAGGGGGCAACCTCCAGCTTAGCTGTCGAGCGGGAAACGTGGTGAGGCCTCACCCTGAAATATAGGCCAAGTCCCCATGGACAGATACGGGAAGAAAAACACAATGGTGGCTGCTTACCTTGCTGGGCAGGAGTGAAAGTGGCGTCAGCGGAGTTGGCAACATGGCGCAACGGCCGGGCGAGGAACAACGCGGAGCGAGCAACAACCTCCGAAGGAAAGGAGAGCATGGTCAAGCAGCTGTAAAAAGTTTTCCTTCTTTTATAACAATATTGACTACAGTAATAACATATGGTCCAAAAAAGGAACAAAATCTGTTTTTTGTTTTTCGAATCTCCCCGAGGGGAGCTGCACCGATCCTGGAAGCACTGCGATACCAGGTCGATGCGCGGAGCGGACGGAGCAAGCTCTCGTTCCATCTCCCTGTTCCAAAAATCAATTTAATATTTGGTCCCCAGATAGGGGACGTATCAGATATTAAACTGATAAGAACAGAAACTACACTGGATCTTAGCCAAAAGGCCGAGAAGCGATAACCGGTAAACTCCCGCTCCTGCTCCATTCTTCCTCGGACTCTCTCTTCTTCTTCAAAATGGTGTTGGGTGACTGAGCTTAGGTGTGAAGAGTGGCCGGCAAACTTTGAGCAACACAATATTTTTTACCAGAACATCTAACCAAGATGAAAAGCCATCTCCGTAACACCCCCCTTCCCTTTGGCTGAGGTAACACGATCACAGCTTTTGCATTTTCGGGTGCTTAATCAACGGGCGCGCAGGATCTCAATGGAGCGCAGAATCGGTCCTGCAGCTGCCAAGTAAAGTCTGGGGTTTGCTAAGGCTGGTTCCCGGCAATAAGTCGTAGGAGACAGGCAGGGTGGCATGGGAATAGACTGCAGCAGGCGTGGCGGGCAGGGCGGGGTGCATGTGCCCAACACCACCAACCCCCATCCACCCACCCATCCTTTTCCAATGGAGGCGCCCGTGCCTGCAGTCGCACGGAAATCCAACAGGGGGCAACCTCCAGCTTAGCTGTCGAGCGGGAAACGTGGTGAGGCCTCACCCTGAAATATAGGCCAAGTCCCCATGGACAGATACGGGAAGAAAAACACAATGGTGGCTGCTTACCTTGCTGGGCAGGAGTGAAAGTGGCGTCAGCGGAGTTGGCAACATGGCGCAACGGCCGGGCGAGGAACAACGCGGAGCGAGCAACAACCTACGAAGGAAAGGAGAGCATGGTCAAGCAGCTGTAAAAAGTTTTCCTTCTTTTATAACAATATTGACTACAGTAATAACATATGGTCCAAAAAAGGAACAAAATCTGTTTTTTGTTTTTCGAATCTCCCCGAGGGGAGCTGCACCGATCCTGGAAGCACTGCGATACCAGGTCGATGCGCGGAGCGGACGGAGCAAGCTCTCGTTCCATCTCCCTGTTCCAAAAATCAATTTAATATTTGGTCCCCAGATAGGGGACGTATCAGATATTAAACTGATAAGAACAGAAACTACACTGGATCTTAGCCAAAAGGCCGAGAAGCGATAACCGGTAAACTCCCGCTCCTGCTCCATTCTTCCTCGGACTCTCTCTTCTTCTTCAAAATGGTGTTGGGTGACTGAGCTTAGGTGTGAAGAGTGGCCGGCAAACTTTGAGCAACACAATATTTTTTACCAGAACATCTAACCAAGATGAAAAGCCATCTCCGTAACACCCCCCTTCCCTTTGGCTGAGGTAACACGATCACAGCTTTTGCATTTTCGGGTGCTTAATCAACGGGCGCGCAGGATCTCAATGGAGCGCAGAATCGGTCCTGCAGCTGCCAAGTAAAGTCTGGGGTTTGCTAAGGCTGGTTCCCGGCAATAAGTCGTAGGAGACAGGCAGGGTGGCATGGGAATAGACTGCAGCAGGCGTGGCGGGCAGGGCGGGGTGCATGTGCCCAACACCACCAACCCCCATCCACCCACCCATCCTTTTCCAATGGAGGCGCCCGTGCCTGCAGTCGCACGGAAATCCAACAGGGGGCAACCTCCAGCTTAGCTGTCGAGCGGGAAACGTGGTGAGGCCTCACCCTGAAATATAGGCCAAGTCCCCATGGACAGATACGGGAAGAAAAACACAATGGTGGCTGCTAACCTTCCTGGGCAGGAGTGAAAGTGGCGTCAGCGGCGTTGGCAACATGGCGCAACGGCCGGGCGAGGAACAACGCGGAGCGAGCAACAACCTCCGAAGGAAAGGAGAGCATGGTCAAGCAGCTGTAAAAAGTTTTCCTTCTTTTATAACAATATTGACTACAGTAATAACATATGGTCCAAAAAAGGAACAAAATCTGTTTTTTGTTTTTCGAATCTCCCCGAGGGGAGCTGCACCGATCCTGGAAGCACTGCGATACCAGGTCGATGCGCGGAGCGGACGGAGCAAGCTCTCGTTCCATCTCCCTGTTCCAAAAATCAATTTAATATTTGGTCCCCAGATAGGGGACGTATCAGATATTAAACTGATAAGAACAGAAACTACACTGGATCTTAGCCAAAAGGCCGAGAAGCGATAACCGGTAAACTCCCGCTCCTGCTCCATTCTTCCTCGGACTCTCTCTTCTTCTTCAAAATGGTGTTGGGTGACTGAGCTTAGGTGTGAAGAGTGGCCGGCAAACTTTGAGCAACACAATATTTTTTACCAGAACATCTAACCAAGATGAAAAGCCATCTCCGTAACACCCCCCTTCCCTTTGGCTGAGGTAACACGATCACAGCTTTTGCATTTTCGGGTGCTTAATCAACGGGCGCGCAGGATCTCAATGGAGCGCAGAATCGGTCCTGCAGCTGCCAAGTAAAGTCTGGGGTTTGCTAAGGCTGGTTCCCGGCAATAAGTCGTAGGAGACAGGCAGGGTGGCATGGGAATAGACTGCAGCAGGCGTGGCGGGCAGGGCGGGGTGCATGTGCCCAACACCACCAACCCCCATCCACCCACCCATCCTTTTCCAATGGAGGCGCCCGTGCCTGCAGTCGCACGGAAATCCAACAGGGGGCAACCTCCAGCTTAGCTGTCGAGCGGGAAACGTGGTGAGGCCTCACCCTGAAATATAGGCCAAGTCCCCATGGACAGATACGGGAAGAAAAACACAATGGTGGCTGCTTACCTTGCTGGGCAGGAGTGAAAGTGGCGTCAGCGGAGTTGGCAACATGGCGCAACGGCCGGGCGAGGAACAACGCGGAGCGAGCAACAACCTACGAAGGAAAGGAGAGCATGGTCAAGCAGCTGTAAAAAGTTTTCCTTCTTTTATAACAATATTGACTACAGTAATAACATATGGTCCAAAAAAGGAACAAAATCTGTTTTTTGTTTTTCGAATCTCCCCGAGGGGAGCTGCACCGATCCTGGAAGCACTGCGATACCAGGTCGATGCGCGGAGCGGACGGAGCAAGCTCTCGTTCCATCTCCCTGTTCCAAAAATCAATTTAATATTTGGTCCCCAGATAGGGGACGTATCAGATATTAAACTGATAAGAACAGAAACTACACTGGATCTTAGCCAAAAGGCCGAGAAGCGATAACCGGTAAACTCCCGCTCCTGCTCCATTCTTCCTCGGACTCTCTCTTCTTCTTCAAAATGGTGTTGGGTGACTGAGCTTAGGTGTGAAGAGTGGCCGGCAAACTTTGAGCAACACAATATTTTTTACCAGAACATCTAACCAAGATGAAAAGCCATCTCCGTAACACCCCCCTTCCCTTTGGCTGAGGTAACACGATCACAGCTTTTGCATTTTCGGGTGCTTAATCAACGGGCGCGCAGGATCTCAATGGAGCGCAGAATCGGTCCTGCAGCTGCCAAGTAAAGTCTGGGGTTTGCTAAGGCTGGTTCCCGGCAATAAGTCGTAGGAGACAGGCAGGGTGGCATGGGAATAGACTGCAGCAGGCGTGGCGGGCAGGGCGGGGTGCATGTGCCCAACACCACCAACCCCCATCCACCCACCCATCCTTTTCCAATGGAGGCGCCCGTGCCTGCAGTCGCACGGAAATCCAACAGGGGGCAACCTCCAGCTTAGCTGTCGAGCGGGAAACGTGGTGAGGCCTCACCCTGAAATATAGGCCAAGTCCCCATGGACAGATACGGGAAGAAAAACACAATGGTGGCTGCTAACCTTCCTGGGCAGGAGTGAAAGTGGCGTCAGCGGCGTTGGCAACATGGCGCAACGGCCGGGCGAGGAACAACGCGGAGCGAGCAACAACCTCCGAAGGAAAGGAGAGCATGGTCAAGCAGCTGTAAAAAGTTTTCCTTCTTTTATAACAATATTGACTACAGTAATAACATATGGTCCAAAAAAGGAACAAAATCTGTTTTTTGTTTTTCGAATCTCCCCGAGGGGAGCTGCACCGATCCTGGAAGCACTGCGATACCAGGTCGATGCGCGGAGCGGACGGAGCAAGCTCTCGTTCCATCTCCCTGTTCCAAAAATCAATTTAATATTTGGTCCCCAGATAGGGGACGTATCAGATATTAAACTGATAAGAACAGAAACTACACTGGATCTTAGCCAAAAGGCCGAGAAGCGATAACCGGTAAACTCCCGCTCCTGCTCCATTCTTCCTCGGACTCTCTCTTCTTCTTCAAAATGGTGTTGGGTGACTGAGCTTAGGTGTGAAGAGTGGCCGGCAAACTTTGAGCAACACAATATTTTTTACCAGAACATCTAACCAAGATGAAAAGCCATCTCCGTAACACCCCCCTTCCCTTTGGCTGAGGTAACACGATCACAGCTTTTGCATTTTCGGGTGCTTAATCAACGGGCGCGCAGGATCTCAATGGAGCGCAGAATCGGTCCTGCAGCTGCCAAGTAAAGTCTGGGGTTTGCTAAGGCTGGTTCCCGGCAATAAGTCGTAGGAGACAGGCAGGGTGGCATGGGAATAGACTGCAGCAGGCGTGGCGGGCAGGGCGGGGTGCATGTGCCCAACACCACCAACCCCCATCCACCCACCCATCCTTTTCCAATGGAGGCGCCCGTGCCTGCAGTCGCACGGAAATCCAACAGGGGGCAACCTCCAGCTTAGCTGTCGAGCGGGAAACGTGGTGAGGCCTCACCCTGAAATATAGGCCAAGTCCCCATGGACAGATACGGGAAGAAAAACACAATGGTGGCTGCTTACCTTCCTGGGCAGGAGTGAAAGTGGCGTCAGCGGCGTTGGCAACATGGCGCAACGGCCGGGCGAGGAACAACGCGGAGCGAGCAACAACCTCCGAAGGAAAGGAGAGCATGGTCAAGCAGCTGTAAAAAGTTTTCCTTCTTTTATAACAATATTGACTACAGTAATAACATATGGTCCAAAAAAGAAACAAAATCTGTTTTTTGTTTTTCGAATCTCCCCGAGGGGAGCTGCACCGATCCTGGAAGCACTGCGATACCAGGTCGATGCGCGGAGTGGACGGAGCAAGCTCTCGTTCCATCTCCCTGTTCCAAAAATCAATTTAATACTTGGTCCCCAGATAGGGGACGTATCAGATATTAAACTGATAAGAACAGAAACTACACTGGATCTTAGCCAAAAGGCCGAGAAGCGATAACCGGTAAACTCCCGCTCCTGCTCCATTCTTCCTCGGACTCTCTCTTCTTCCTCAAAATGGTGTTGGGTGACTGAGCTTAGGTGTGAAGAGTGGCCGGCAAACTTTGAGCAACACAATATTTTTTACCAGAACATCTAACCAAGATGAAAAGCCATCTCCGTAACACCCCCCTTCCCTTTGGCTGAGGTAACACGATCACAGCTTTTGCATTTTCGGGTGCTTAATCAACGGGCGCGCAGGATCTCAATGGAGCGCAGAATCGGTCCTGCAGCTGCCAAGTAAAGTCTGGGGTTTGCTAAGGCTGGTTCCCGGCAATAAGTCGTAGGAGACAGGCAGGGTGGCATGGGAATAGACTGCAGCAGGCGTGGCGGGCAGGGCGGGGTGCATGTGCCCAACACCACCAACCCCCATCCACCCACCCACCCATCCTTTTCCAATGGAGGCGCCCGTGCCTGCAGTCGCACGGAAATCCAACAGGGGGCAACCTCCAGCTTAGCTGTCGAGCGGGAAACGTGGTGAGGCCTCACCCTGAAATATAGGCCAAGTCCCCATGGACAGATACGGGAAGAAAAACACAATGGTGGCTGCTTACCTTGTTGAGCAGGAGTGAAAGTGGCGTCAGCGGCGTTGGCAACATGGCGCAACGGCCGGGCGAGGAACAACGCGGAGCGAGCAACAACCTACGAAGGAAAGGAGAGCATGGTCAAGCAGCTGTAAAAAGTTTTCCTTCTTTTATAACAATATTGACTACAGTAATAACATATGGTCCAAAAAAGGAACAAAATCTGTTTTTTGTTTTTCGAATCTCCCCGAGGGGAGCTGCACCGATCCTGGAAGCACTGCGATACCAGGTCGATGCGCGGAGTGGACGGAGCAAGCTCTCGTTCCATCTCCCTGTTCCAAAAATCAATTTAATATTTGGTCCCCAGATAGGGGACGTATCAGATATTAAACTGATAAGAACAGAAACTACACTGGATCTGAGCCAAAAGGCCGAGAAGCGATAACCGGTAAACTCCCGCTCCTGCTCCATTCTTCCTCGGACTCTCTCTTCTTCTTCAAAATGGTGTTGGGTGACTGAGCTTAGGTGTGAAGAGTGGCCGGCAAACTTTGAGCAACACAATATTTTTTACCAGAACATCCAACCAAGATGAAAAGCCATCTCCGTAACACCCCCCTTCCCTTTGGCTGAGGTAACACGATCACAGCTTTTGCATTTTCGGGTGCTTAATCAACGGGCGCGCAGGATCTCAATGGAGCGCAGAATCGGTCCTGCAGCTGCCAAGTAAAGTCTGGGGTTTGCTAAGGCTGGTTCCCGGCAATAAATCGTAGGAGACAGGCAGGGTGGCATGGGAATAGACTGCAGCAGGCGTGGCGGGCAGGGCGGGGTGCATGTGCCCAACACCACCAACCCCCATCCACCCACCCATCCTTTTCCAATGGAGGCGCCCGTGCCTGCAGTCGCACGGAAATCCAACAGGGGGCAACCTCCAGCTTAGCTGTCGAGCGGGAAACGTGGTGAGGCCTCACCCTGAAATATAGGCCAAGTCCCCATGGACAGATACGGGAAGAAAAACACAATGGTGGCTGCTTACCTTGCTGAGCAGGAGTGAAAGTGGCGTCAGCGGCATTGGCAACATGGCGCAACGGCCGGGCGAGGAACAACGCGGAGCGAGCAACAACCTACGAAGGAAAGGAGAGCATGGTCAAGCAGCTGTAAAAAGTTTTCCTTCTTTTATAACAATATTGACTACAGTAATAACATATGGTCCAAAAAAGAAACAAAATCTGTTTTTTGTTTTTCGAATCTCCCCGAGGGGAGCTGCACCGATCCTGGAAGCACTGCGATACCAGGTCGATGCGCGGAGTGGACGGAGCAAGCTCTCGTTCCATCTCCCTGTTCCAAAAATCAATTTAATATTTGGTCCCCAGATAGGGGATGTATCAGATATTAAACTGATAAGAACAGAAACTACACTGGATCTTAGCCAAAAGGCCGAGAAGCGATAACCGGTAAACTCCCGCTCCTGCTCCATTCTTCCTCGGACTCTCTCTTCTTCTTCAAAATGGTGTTGGGTGACTGAGCTTAGGTGTGAAGAGTGGCCGGCAAACTTTGAGCAACACAATATTTTTTACCAGAACATCTAACCAAGATGAAAAGCCATCTCCGTAACACCCCCCTTCCCTTTGGCTGAGGTAACACGATCACAGCTTTTGCATTTTCGGGTGCTTAATCAACGGGCGCGCAGGATCTCAATGGAGCGCAGAATCGGTCCTGCAGCTGCCAAGTAAAGTCTGGGGTTTGCTAAGGCTGGTTCCCGGCAATAAGTCGTAGGAGACAGGCAGGGTGGCATGGGAATAGACTGCAGCAGGCGTGGCGGGCAGGGCGGGGTGCATGTGCCCAACACCACCAACCCCCATCCACCCACCCATCCTTTTCCAATGGAGGCGCCCGTGCCTGCAGTCGCACGGAAATCCAACAGGGGGCAACCTCCAGCTTAGCTGTCGAGCGGGAAACGTGGTGAGGCCTCACCCTGAAATATAGGCCAAGTCCCCATGGACAGATACGGGAAGAAAAACACAATGGTGGCTGCTTACCTTGCTGGGCAGGAGTGAAAGTGGCGTCAGCGGCGTTGGCAACATGGCGCAACGGCCGGGCGAGGAACAACGCGGAGCGAGCAACAACCTACGAAGGAAAGGAGAGCATGGTCAAGCAGCTGTAAAAAGTTTTCCTTCTTTTATAACAATATTGACTACAGTAATAACATATGGTCCAAAAAAGAAACAAAATCTGTTTTTTGTTTTGCGAATCTCCCCGAGGGGAGCTGCACCGATCCTGGAAGCACTGCGATACCAGGTCGATGCGCGGAGTGGACGGAGCAAGCTCTCGTTCCATCTCCCTGTTCCAAAAATCAATTTAATATTTGGTCCCCAGATAGGGGACGTATCAGATATTAAACTGATAAGAACAGAAACTACACTGGATCTTAGCCAAAAGGCCGAGAAGCGATAACCGGTAAACTCCCGCTCCTGCTCCATTCTTCCTCGGACTCTCTCTTCTTCAAAATGGTGTTGGGTGACTGAGCTTAGGTGTGAAGAGTGGCCGGCAAACTTTGAGCAACACAATATTTTTTACCAGAACATCTAACCAAGATGAAAAGCCATCTCCGTAACACCCCCCTTCCCTTTGGCTGAGGTAACACGATCACAGCTTTTGCATTTTCGGGTGCTTAATCAACGGGCGCGCAGGATCTCAATGGAGCGCAGAATCGGTCCTGCAGCTGCCAAGTAAAGTCTGGGGTTTGCTAAGGCTGGTTCCCGGCAATAAGTCGTAGGAGACAGGCAGGGTGGCATGGGAATAGACTGCAGCAGGCGTGGCGGGCAGGGCGGGGTGCATGTGCCCAACACCACCAACCCCCATCCACCCACCCATCCTTTTCCAATGGAGGCGCCCGTGCCTGCAGTCGCACGGAAATCCAACAGGGGGCAACCTCCAGCTTAGCTGTCGAGCGGGAAACGTGGTGAGGCCTCACCCTGAAATATAGGCCAAGTCCCCATGGACAGATACGGGAAGAAAAACACAATGGTGGCTGCTTACCTTGCTGAGCAGGAGTGAAAGTGGCGTCAGCGGCATTGGCAACATGGCGCAACGGCCGGGCGAGGAACAACGCGGAGCGAGCAACAACCTACGAAGGAAAGGAGAGCATGGTCAAGCAGCTGTAAAAAGTTTTCCTTCTTTTATAACAATATTGACTACAGTAATAACATATGGTCCAAAAAAGAAACAAAATCTGTTTTTTGTTTTTCGAATCTCCCCGAGGGGAGCTGCACCGATCCTGGAAGCACTGCGATACCAGGTCGATGCGCGGAGTGGACGGAGCAAGCTCTCGTTCCATCTCCCTGTTCCAAAAATCAATTTAATATTTGGTCCCCAGATAGGGGACGTATCAGATATTAAACTGATAAGAACAGAAACTACACCGGATCTTAGCCAAAAGGCCAAAAAGCGATAACCGGTAAACTCCCGCTCCTGCTCCATTCTTCCTCGGACTCTCTCTTCTTCTTCAAAATGGTGTTGGGTGACTGAGCTTAGGTGTGAAGAGTGGCCGGCAAACTTTGAGCAACACAATATTTTTTACCAGAACATCTAACCAAGATGAAAAGCCATCTCCGTAACACCCCCCTTCCCTTTGGCTGAGGTAACACGATCACAGCTTTTGCATTTTCGGGTGCTTAATCAACGGGCGCGCAGGATCTCAATGGAGCGCAGAATTGGTCCTGCAGCTGCCAAGTAAAGTCTGGGGTTTGCTAAGGCTGGTTCCCGGCAATAAGTCGTAGGAGACAGGCAGGGTGGCATGGGAATAGACTGCAGCAGGCGTGGCGGGCAGGGCGGGGTGCATGTGCCCAACACCACCAACCCCCATCCACCCACCCATCCTTTTCCAATGGAGGCGCCCGTGCCTGCAGTCGCACGGAAATCCAACAGGGGGCAACCTCCAGCTTAGCTGTCGAGCGGGAAACGTGGTGAGGCCTCACCCTGAAATATAGGCCAAGTCCCCATGGACAGATACGGGAAGAAAAACACAATGGTGGCTGCTTACCTTGCTGGGCAGGAGTGAAAGTGGCGTCAGCGGCGTTGGCAACATGGCGCAACGGCCGGGCGAGGAACAACGCGGAGCGAGCAACAACCTACGAAGGAAAGGAGAGCATGGTCAAGCAGCTGTAAAAAGTTTTCCTTCTTTTATAACAATATTGACTACAGTAATAACATATGGTCCAAAAAAGAAACAAAATCTGTTTTTTGTTTTGCGAATCTCCCCGAGGGGAGCTGCACCGATCCTGGAAGCACTGCGATACCAGGTGGATGCGCGGAGTGGACGGAGCAAGCTCTCGTTCCATCTCCCTGTTCCAAAAATCAATTTAATATTTGGTCCCCAGATAGGGGACGTATCAGATATTAAACTGATAAGAACAGAAACTACACTGGATCTTAGCCAAAAGGCCGAGAAGCGATAACCGGTAAACTCCCGCTCCTGCTCCATTCTTCCTCGGACTCTCTCTTCTTCTTCAAAATGGTGTTGGGTGACTGAGCTTAGGTGTGAAGAGTGGCCGGCAAACTTTGAGCAACACAATATTTTTTACCAGAACATCTAACCAAGATGAAAAGCCATCTCCGTAACACCCCCCTTCCCTTTGGCTGAGGTAACACGATCACAGCTTTTGCATTTTCGGGTGCTTAATCAACGGGCGCGCAGGATCTCAATGGAGCGCAGAATCGGTCCTGCAGCTGCCAAGTAAAGTCTGGGGTTTGCTAAGGCTGGTTCCCGGCAATAAGTCGTAGGAGACAGGCAGGGTGGCATGGGAATAGACTGCAGCAGGCGTGGCGGGCAGGGCGGGGTGCATGTGCCCAACACCACCAACCCCCATCCACCCACCCATCCTTTTCCAATGGAGGCGCCCGTGCCTGCAGTCGCACGGAAATCCAACAGGGGGCAACCTCCAGCTTAGCTGTCGAGCGGGAAACGTGGTGAGGCCTCACCCTGAAATATAGGCCAAGTCCCCATGGACAGATACGGGAAGAAAAACACAATGGTGGCTGCTTACCTTGCTGAGCAGGAGTGAAAGTGGCGTAAGCGGCGTTGGCAACATGGCACAACGGCCGGGCGAGGAACAACGCGGAGCGAGCAACAACCTACGAAGGAAAGGAGAGCATGGTCAAGCAGCTGTAAAAAGTTTTCCTTCTTTTATAACAATATTGACTATAGCAATAACATATGGTCCAAAAAAGAAACAAAATCTGTTTTTTGTTTTTCGAATCTCCCCGAGGGGAGCTGCACCGATCCTGGAAGCACTGCGATACCAGGTGGATGCGCGGAGTGGACGGAGCAAGCTCTCGTTCCATCTCCCTGTTCCAAAAATCAATTTAATATTTGGTCCCCAGATAGGGGACGTATCAGATATTAAACTGATAAGAACAGAAACTACACTGGATCTTAGCCAAAAGGCCGAGAAGCGATAACCGGTAAACTCCCGCTCCTGCTCCATTCTTCCTCGGACTCTCTCTTCTTCTTCAAAATGGTGTTGGGTGACTGAGCTTAGGTGTGAAGAGTGGCCGGCAAACTTTGAGCAACACAATATTTTTTACCAGAACATCTAACCAAGATGAAAAGCCATCTCCGTAACACCCCCCTTCCCTTTGGCTGAGGTAACACGATCACAGCTTTTGCATTTTCGGGTGCTTAATCAACGGGCGCGCAGGATCTCAATGGAGCGCAGAATCGGTCCTGCAGCTGCCAAGTAACGTCTGGGGTTTGCTAAGGCTGGTTCCCGGCAATAAGTCGTAGGAGACAGGCAGGGTGGCATGGGAATAGACTGCAGCAGGCGTGGCGGGCAGGGCGGGGTGCATGTGCCCAACACCACCAACCCCCATCCACCCACCCATCCTTTTCCAATGGAGGCGCCCGTGCCTGCAGTCGCACGGAAATCCAACAGGGGGCAACCTCCAGCTTAGCTGTCGAGCGGGAAACGTGGTGAGGCCTCACCCTGAAATATAGGCCAAGTCCCCATGGACAGATACGGGAAGAAAAACACAATGGTGGCTGCTTACCTTGCTGGGCAGGAGTGAAAGTGGCGTCAGCGGCGTTGGCAACATGGCGCAACGGCCGGGCGAGGAACAACGCGGAGCGAGCAACAACCTACGAAGGAAAGGAGAGCATGGTCAAGCAGCTGTAAAAAGTTTTCCTTCTTTTATAACAATATTGACTACAGTAATAACATATGGTCCAAAAAAGAAACAAAATCTGTTTTTTGTTTTTCGAATCTCCCCGAGGGGAGCTGCACCGATCCTGGAAGCACTGCGATACCAGGTGGATGCGCGGAGTGGACGGAGCAAGCTCTCGTTCCATCTCCCTGTTCCAAAAATCAATTTAATATTTGGTCCCCAGATAGGGGACGTATCAGATATTAAACTGATAAGAACAGAAACTACACTGGATCTTAGCCAAAAGGCCGAGAAGCGATAACCGGTAAACTCCCGCTCCTGCTCCATTCTTCCTCGGACTCTCTCTTCTTCTTCAAAATGGTGTTGGGTGACTGAGCTTAGGTGTGAAGAGTGGCCGGCAAACTTTGAGCAACACAATATTTTTTACCAGAACATCTAACCAAGATGAAAAGCCATCTCCGTAACACCCCCCTTCCCTTTGGCTGAGGTAACACGATCACAGCTTTTGCATTTTCGGGTGCTTAATCAACGGGCGCGCAGGATCTCAATGGAGCGCAGAATCGGTCCTGCAGCTGCCAAGTAAAGTCTGGGGTTTGCTAAGGCTGGTTCCCGGCAATAAGTCGTAGGAGACAGGCAGGGTGGCATGGGAATAGACTGCAGCAGGCGTGGCGGGCAGGGCGGGGTGCATGTGCCCAACACCACCAACCCCCATCCACCCACCCACCCATCCTTTTCCAATGGAGGCGCCCGTGCCTGCAGTCGCACGGAAATCCAACAGGGGGCAACCTCCAGCTTAGCTGTCGAGCGGGAAACGTGGTGAGGCCTCACCCTGAAATATAGGCCAAGTCCCCATGGACAGATACGGGAAGAAAAACACAATGGTGGCTGCTTACCTTGCTGAGCAGGAGTGAAAGTGGCGTAAGCGGCGTTGGCAACATGGCACAACGGCCGGGCGAGGAACAACGCGGAGCGAGCAACAACCTACGAAGGAAAGGAGAGCATGGTCAAGCAGCTGTAAAAAGTTTTCCTTCTTTTATAACAATATTGACTATAGCAATAACATATGGTCCAAAAAAGAAACAAAATCTGTTTTTTGTTTTTCGAATCTCCCCGAGGGGAGCTGCACCGATCCTGGAAGCACTGCGATACCAGGTGGATGCGCGGAGTGGACGGAGCAAGCTCTCGTTCCATCTCCCTGTTCCAAAAATCAATTTAATATTTGGTCCCCAGATAGGGGACGTATCAGATATTAAACTGATAAGAACAGAAACTACACTGGATCTTAGCCAAAAGGCCGAGAAGCGATAACCGGTAAACTCCCGCTCCTGCTCCATTCTTCCTCGGACTCTCTCTTCTTCTTCAAAATGGTGTTGGGTGACTGAGCTTAGGTGTGAAGAGTGGCCGGCAAACTTTGAGCAACACAATATTTTTTACCAGAACATCTAACCAAGATGAAAAGCCATCTCCGTAACACCCCCCTTCCCTTTGGCTGAGGTAACACGATCACAGCTTTTGCATTTTCGGGTGCTTAATCAACGGGCGCGCAGGATCTCAATGGAGCGCAGAATCGGTCCTGCAGCTGCCAAGTAACGTCTGGGGTTTGCTAAGGCTGGTTCCCGGCAATAAGTCGTAGGAGACAGGCAGGGTGGCATGGGAATAGACTGCAGCAGGCGTGGCGGGCAGGGCGGGGTGCATGTGCCCAACACCACCAACCCCCATCCACCCACCCATCCTTTTCCAATGGAGGCGCCCGTGCCTGCAGTCGCACGGAAATCCAACAGGGGGCAACCTCCAGCTTAGCTGTCGAGCGGGAAACGTGGTGAGGCCTCACCCTGAAATATAGGCCAAGTCCCCATGGACAGATACGGGAAGAAAAACACAATGGTGGCTGCTTACCTTGCTGGGCAGGAGTGAAAGTGGCGTCAGCGGCGTTGGCAACATGGCGCAACGGCCGGGCGAGGAACAATGGGGAGCGAGCAACAACCTACGAAGGAAAGGAGAGCATGGTCAAGCAGCTGTAAAAAGTTTTCCTTCTTTTATAACAATATTGACTACAGTAATAACATATGGTCCAAAAAAGAAACAAAATCTGTTTTTTGTTTTTCGAATCTCCCCGAGGGGAGCTGCACCGATCCTGGAAGCACTGCGATACCAGGTGGATGCGCGGAGTGGACGGAGCAAGCTCTCGTTCCATCTCCCTGTTCCAAAAATCAATTTAATATTTGGTCCCCAGATAGGGGACGTATCAGATATTAAACTGATAAGAACAGAAACTACACTGGATCTTAGCCAAAAGGCCGAGAAGCGATAACCGGTAAACTCCCGCTCCTGCTCCATTCTTCCTCGGACTCTCTCTTCTTCTTCAAAATGGTGTTGGGTGACTGAGCTTAGGTGTGAAGAGTGGCCGGCAAACTTTGAGCAACACAATATTTTTTACCAGAACATCTAACCAAGATGAAAAGCCATCTCCGTAACACCCCCCTTCCCTTTGGCTGAGGTAACACGATCACAGCTTTTGCATTTTCGGGTGCTTAATCAACGGGCGCGCAGGATCTCCATGGAGCGCAGAATCGGTCCTGCAGCTGCCAAGTAAAGTCTGGGGTTTGCTAAGGCTGGTTCCCGGCAATAATTCGTAGGAGACAGGCAGGGTGGCATGGGAATAGACTGCAGCAGGCGTGGCGGGCAGGGCGGGGTGCATGTGCCCAACACCACCAACCCCCACCCACCCACCCACCCATCCTTTTCCAATGGAGGCGCCCGTGCCTGCAGTCGCACGGAAATCCAACAGGGGGCAACCTCCAGCTTAGCTGTTGAGCGGGAAACGTGGTGAGGCCTCACCCTGAAATATAGGCCAAGTCCCCATGGACAGATACGGGAAGAAAAACACAATGGTGGCTGCTTACCTTGCTGAGCAGGAGTGAAAGTGGCGTCAGCGGCGTTGGCAACATGGCGCAACGGCCGGGCGAGGAACAACGCGGAGCGAGCAACAACCTACGAAGGAAAGGAGAGCATGGTCAAGCAGCTGTAAAAAGTTTTCCTTCTTTTATAACAATATTGACTACAGTAATAACATATGGTCCAAAAAAGAAACAAAATCTGTTTTTTGTTTTTCGAATCTCCCCGAGGGGAGCTGCACCGATCCTGGAAGCACTGCAATACCAGGTCGATGCGCGGAGTGGACGGAGCAAGCTCTCGTTCCATCTCCCTGTTCCAAAAATCAATTTAATATTTGGTCCCCAGATAGGGGACGTATCAGATATTAAACTGATAAGAACAGAAACTACACTTGATCTGAGCCAAAAGGCCGAGAAGCGATAACCGGTAAACTCCCGCTCCTGCTCCATTCTTCCTCGGACTCTCTCTTCTTCTTCAAAATGGTGTTGGGTGACTGAGCTTAGGTGTGAAGAGTGGCCGGCAAACTTTGAGCAACACAATATTTTTTACCAGAACATCTAACCAAGA